>NW_027459039.1:187500-470000 GCF_050624435.1 Tenrec ecaudatus
TTTAATGTTATGAAAACATCATGCTTCGCGTTATAGAGTTAAATGGAAATAATGGGCTAGTGCAGGACGAGTCAAAAGTGACCAAAATAGAGTAACTGCCTAAGCCATTTTGAATTTTCTTGGGTTCAATTGGAGTAAAGGCTTGTAAATTACCCGGGGTCCAAATTCCCATGGTGCCTCCTACAACGGGTAGAATGTTCAGGGATGTTTCAGGGCTGGGAGATTAATAACCCCTAAGTCCAGGATACCTTAGGGCAGGGGTCTTTAAACTGTTTACCCAGGGGGCCAGTTCACTATCCCTCAGGCCTTTTGAAGGAAAGACTATAGTTTAAAAAAACAAATATTACGAACAAATTCATGTGCACACTGCACATCTTGATTTGAAGTTCAAAAAAAAAATAAATGGGGCACATACACCCGGCAGAAAGGATCAACGTCCTCGGCTGTCTGCATGTGGCCCACAGGTTGTAGTTTGAGGACCCCTGCTCTCGGCATTCACCAAGAGGATGTGGTTTCAACCCAAAAGCTTGGAGACTCTACAATTTGTTTAAAAGTGATGGGGCAGAAGGAGTCCCTGATTGACCCACGCAAGACTAGTTTTCCCACCCCCTATTACTAAGAGTTCATAGTTATGTTTAAAGGGAACCAGGATATCCCGATCTGATCCCGTTACTTCAAGTGTGGGCTGACATTGCCACTAAGAAGCCTGCAAATATAAAAGACTTACTCCCTCCCGCAAAGAAAGGGCCCTTGTTTCCAAGGTTTCAGGAAACATGGAAGGACCGGAAAAACAAACGGTCCAAGTTCCCAAAACCACATAGGTGGAGGCCATCCCTCCACATCACCCTCCCCCACCCCTCCCCTCCCTCACCCCTCCCCCACACCTCCCCTCCCCTCCCCTCCCCATCACTCTCCCCTAATCGGCTTTATCCCATTTTGCAGGAGAACTCTGGGAGTGGGAGAGCTGGCTTCAAACCCTTTCTTTCAACCCCCGCCCTATAAGGTTTCTAGGGTCCAGAAATAGAAAACTTCTAACAGGCCCTTATTGAGTCACTCCCTCCCCCACCGGCCCCCCAAACTCACCCCCACCCCTAACAAGCAGCCCCCCACACACACTAGTACTGGTATGACTTCCATACTCATCAGCCCACCTGGAATGCTTGCCAACAACTTCTCCAGGTGCTGTTCACAACGGAGGAGGGTAGCCCTTCCAGACAGAGGCCCAGTAAGCAGTCAGTGAACCTGATGGTCAGCGAGCGGGCACTCCCCACTTGGGAGAAACTCTTTTGGCCACTACACCAACAATGTGGGATCTCAATTCCTAGCAAGGCCCAGAGGACTTTACCAGGTATCAACCATTGCTCTTACATGACCCTCTGCAGAAGAGCTAGGAAACCTATGAATTTATCTAAGGTCAGTGAGAATTTTCAGGTTCCTATAAGAGAATATCCGCCTGCCTTTCTAGAGTGGCTGAGGGAAGCCTACGGGCTTTATACCCCTAACGGCCCGGAGGCACTGAAAACAGGAGGGCAATAAGTATTGCCTTTATTACTCAGTCAGTCTGCCTCAGACATGACAAAGAAGTGGGAAGGGTTTGAAGGGAAAAATCTTAGCGATTTGGTACAAGTGGCTCATTGAGTGTATAACAACAGAGATGACCCTAGCACGACAGAGACAAAGAAGCTAGCTAAAATACTAGGAATTGCCATGAGAGACCCCAGAGACTCAGGAAAAGGAGAGCATGGCCCACTCACGGAGAGACTAACCTGTGGGCACCGCCAAGCCATGGGGAAGGACCAATGTGCCTACTGCAGGAAAGAAGGACACTGGAAAAATCAGTGCCTTGAAAACCCGAGGAGAGGTGCACGACCCTCCACTAGAGTGGATGGGCCTCATCTGCACGTAGAAAGACCCAAGCAAGAGACAATAATGCTTGAAGAAGCTCAATGAAGGGGTCAGGGCTCTGTTTCACTTCGCCGCCAAAAGCCCAGGCTAACTCTCCAAGTAGGAGGCCAGGCAGTAAATTTCTTGGTGGACACAGGGGCCACCTTGTCAGGTTCAGAAAGGAATATGGGCACATTTTCAAGAAGAAAGATGTGAATTACTGTGAGCCTATGATTCCTTCCACAGATAACTCACACCAGAAGGTTTGCATGGAGGGTAGGTGGGTTTCCCAAGACAACAAAATAACAAATATCTATCAGCCCTTTGGCCCAGTTAGCCACCTGGTTATGATATCACTGGCTTCTGGCTCAGCTGCTGAGCCAGTGAAGCAGTTATAGCAGGAGAAGACTAGGTGGCCGGTGGCCATCAACAGAAGGACCAAATCTCCACAGTGGGCTTCCTGTTTCAATATGGAGCCACGTATGTTACCTGCTGGACACCATCTCTATCCTGAGCTCATAATTGCCATCGCAGGTCTAGAATGCGGCGCGCAGGTACACACTATATGAAACAGTCTCTGATTAACCCCTCTCGATAACTTGCTGACATGGGAGTCTGGATAATCCTGTACATTTACTTTGCAGATTAGAAAACTCACTCAAAAACACACGGGAGTTGACCCAGAGACACACAACTGGTTAACAACAAAGTCATATTCACAACCAGCGTCTGGACCAAGAGCACGGTGCCCCACAGAACTGTGCCCATCGAGAAGTCAATATCTCCTGGACTCTCAAAAGATCTGAGCTGATACCCACCCCCCCACATCCTTGCAGCCCCAAAAGATTGTATTTCACAGGATGGCACCGGATCTGCAGCTCGCGGAGAGGGACATATCTGATCAGTGAACACAGGGCAGAACAAGGGGGAGGAGGGGAGAATGGAGCACACCCTGGCCCAATACACCTTGAGGATGATGTTCCCAATCAGAGAAGCCAATCCACAGAGAAGACCACATGGGCAGCCCCACGATGAGAAACGTCCCTCAAAGACCCATAGCCTTAGAGGGGACAACACTGGACACACAGTGTGGGAACTGCGCCCGAACTGATCCTGCCACTTCGATGCATGACACTAAGAGAGTGCAGCGGAAGAGTAAGAAAACGGAGCATCAAAGTCCCCGGGGAATGCCAAAGGTGGACTTTGTGGTCAGGGTTCGGTGCCCCCACAGACTGGACTGGAAAACACTCCTAAAGTTCACCACACAGTCCTTGTACTTTTCTTTCTGGTTAGTGTTGTTTTCTTTTAGTGTCATTGGATTTGGGTTGGGTTTTGTTTTCATTTTTGTTTGTTTTTTTTTTCTTTTTGCTGCTTGGTTTAGCTCAGTCTTGTTTTGTGCATGTTATTACCTTTACAGGTCTGTCTAATTAAGAGAGGCTGGATGAACAATCTGGAGGAGTAAACATGTGACCGGCCCTTTCCATTGGGCATGGGAGTGAGCACGGTGGGGGGAAAGGAAGTGCTGTAAAGAAACCCAGAGACAAGGGTACAACAAGTGATGGAAAACGATAGTGAGGGGGATGTAGGAGGCCTGGTAGGGCGTGATCAAAGGTAATGTAACCAAGAGGAATTACTGAAACCCAAAGGAAGACTGAGCATGTCAGTGGGCACAAGAGGAAAATCAAAGAGTATAGAAGAGTGAGCTGGGAAGCAAGGGCCAGTTATAGACGTCTAAATAAAGGCATGTACATATGTACATATATTTACAAAGGGGCATGGGGAAATAGATCTATGTCCATATGTTTATAGATTTAGTATTAAGGTAGCAGATGGACATAGGGCCTCCGCTGAAGGACTCCCTCATTGCAATAACACTGTTCTATTAAATTGGCATTCTAAGATGCTCACCTTCCCTACACAATCACTGACCACAAAGCGGCTGCATAAGCAAATGTGGTGAAGAAAGCCGATGGTGTCCAGCTACCTAAAGATATAGCGTGTGGGGTCTTAAAGGCCTGAGGGTAAAGAAACAGCCATCTGGCTCTGAAGCAACAGAGCCCACATGGAGAAAGCATACCAGCCTGTGTGATCACAAAGTTTTAAAGGGATAAGGCAACAGGTATCATGAGAACAAAAAAATCTTATCATGGAGAATGAGAGGGGACTGCCGGGTATAGACCCAAAACCTATTTGCAGTGCACTGGACATCCCCTTACAGAAGGATCTCAGAGTGGAGATTAAAGAATACAGGGTATGAGACAGCAAAGATGAAACACAACTTTCCTCTAGTTCTTAATGCTTTCTCTTGCCCCACTATCATGATCCCAGTTCTACCATACTAATCTGGCCAAACTAGAGAAGGTATTCTAGTACCGATAGGAATTTCAAACACGGGGAATCCAGAGTGGATGGGCCCTTTACCAGTGTTATGAGTGGAGATACTGGGAGGGTGGAGGAAGGGCAGGATGGAAAGTGGGAACCGATTACAAGGATCTTCATTGACCTCAAAAGAAAGGTGGGTGAAAATATGACAAAAGAATTAGTACATTTCCAAGGATTGATGAGGGATGGGTGGCGGGCATTGAGGGGGGAAAAATGAGGAGCTGAGGCCAGGGGCTTGGGTGGAGAGTGGATATTTTGTGAATAAGGAGGGCAATTAATGTACAGATGGGCTTCAAACAGATGATGTATTTATGGATGGTGGTTAGTGTTGTAGGAGCCACTAATGAAAAGATCATAAAAGAAACAAAAATAATCTTGGCAGGGGCTCATGCAAGGATGATCTCAGGCTGGATTAGACCAGTCAAAACAGCTACTGGAGTCGCCTCACCCTGTGTCTATTATTGAGTCAGCCATGATGCTTAGGACCCACATCCCCAGCAGCTGGCCAGAGAGGGAGGTGGATCTCTGAGGCCATTCCACAGGGGGAATGGTCCTCTGTCCTGCAGGGCCCACCCTCCTTTGTAAGCATGCTGCCTGGGGCAAGGCTTTCATGGAGTCCACACCATGGGAGCTCTACTACTCATGGGGGATTGGCAGGAAGTCTCTGCTCATGCGCACACACCACCAACTAGCTGGAGGATCTCCGTGAACAAAGCCTGAGGCAGACAACAAGCCCACTAACTGATGCTGTAAGAGATACAATCAGCATCCAGAAACCTGCAACTGGGAGTAAGAGGCAGCATACCTTGGTCCCAGCCCCTCCCACTCTAATCTACAAAGAATGACATTGCAAAGCAGAGGGTTTTCATAAAGCACTTCCAGGACTGTGGAATGAGCAGCCTCGTTTGTGGACATGGATACTCTGTGATCCAGACGTACTACCTCCTCCCTTACAGTCAGCTGAGACAAAAACCCTTGCAAGCAGAAAGCCATGCATCTGAACAGTATCCACCAGCCACTCATGTGCAGCACAGCTGCCTCCAAAGAGCCTTCCTGAGTGAGAGAGAAATCATGCAGAAGCCTGGTCTGCACTCAAGAGAGTTTTATGAGCGTAGGGAGGCGTGGTGGGCAAGTCTGGCCGACCCCAGTGGCTGAATTGAATTTACATGGCCTAGATTGGTCAATCCAGGTACAGGAACCACCCAGGTGACCTCCCCTTCATGGCCAGAAATCTGGACCTCTGAGCATGCACAGGGTGCCTCTCCTAACTGGGCTCTTATCTTGGCCCTATGGGCATGCATAACGGATGCCCCAGTCCCTAGCATAGCTACCTAACATTTGCCCCCCTGAAGAGATATGGACCCAAATCTTTGGGGGTACTGGGCGACGACATCTCTAGCTGCTTCCTGCTGGCAAAAGGGGCGAGGTGGGGCTTTGGGTCCATACCCTTCCTACACTGCTGGGAGGGGTTGTCCATTGAGGGCAACTTTATCCAGGATGGATAAGGTTGAGGTGGTCCAGGAGATGGTAGTCGTGGACCTGGCACACTTGGTTCAGAAGCTTTAATCACCCGATAACTTCTGAGAAAAACAAACGGTCTAAAAGGTGAACAGTTTGACTACGACAAGGCTAAGCTTGTGAGGTGGCAGTGGCCTTGAAATTAGGTGAGTATCACAGGAAACAAAAATAATCTTAGGATTACCAGACATGTGTGTTTGTTCATTGGAAGTACAGGAAGAGGGATAAAAGCATTCACACTTTCCCCTAGGAGGGCACAGGTTTGGGCACTACTAGGTGCAGTCGGATCACTGATTCATTTATGATGCTAAGGTCTTGGACCCGCTGATAAGACCCATCCTTCTTTTTAACCCTATAACGCTTCAATTTTAATTTTGGGAAAAAATTTTCTTTTTGTTGTGGACTTTCATAGTTATAAATATATATATATATATATGTATTAATATATACATTTTTAATGTTATGAAAACATCATGCTTCGCGTTATAGAGTTAAATGGAAATAATGGGCTAGTGCAGGACGAGTCAAAAGTGACCAAAATAGAGTAACTGCCTAAGCCATTTTGAATTTTCTTGGGTTCAATTGGAGTAAAGGCTTGTAAATTACCCGGGGTCCAAATTCCCATGGTGCCTCCTACAACGGGTAGAATGTTCAGGGATGTTTCAGGGCTGGGAGATTAATAACCCCTAAGTCCAGGATACCTTAGGGCAGGGGTCTTTAAACTGTTTACCCAGGGGGCCAGTTCACTATCCCTCAGGCCTTTTGAAGGAAAGACTATAGTTTAAAAAAACAAATATTACGAACAAATTCATGTGCACACTGCACATCTTGATTTGAAGTTCAAAAAAAAAATAAATGGGGCACATACACCCGGCAGAAAGGATCAACGTCCTCGGCTGTCTGCATGTGGCCCACAGGTTGTAGTTTGAGGACCCCTGCTCTCGGCATTCACCAAGAGGATGTGGTTTCAACCCAAAAGCTTGGAGACTCTACAATTTGTTTAAAAGTGATGGGGCAGAAGGAGTCCCTGATTGACCCACGCAAGACTAGTTTTCCCACCCCCTATTACTAAGAGTTCATAGTTATGTTTAAAGGGAACCAGGATATCCCGATCTGATCCCGTTACTTCAAGTGTGGGCTGACATTGCCACTAAGAAGCCTGCAAATATAAAAGACTTACTCCCTCCCGCAAAGAAAGGGCCCTTGTTTCCAAGGTTTCAGGAAACATGGAAGGACCGGAAAAACAAACGGTCCAAGTTCCCAAAACCACATAGGTGGAGGCCATCCCTCCACATCACCCTCCCCCACCCCTCCCCTCCCTCACCCCTCCCCCACACCTCCCCTCCCCTCCCCTCCCCATCACTCTCCCCTAATCGGCTTTATCCCATTTTGCAGGAGAACTCTGGGAGTGGGAGAGCTGGCTTCAAACCCTTTCTTTCAACCCCCGCCCTATAAGGTTTCTAGGGTCCAGAAATAGAAAACTTCTAACAGGCCCTTATTGAGTCACTCCCTCCCCCACCGGCCCCCCAAACTCACCCCCACCCCTAACAAGCAGCCCCCCACACACACTAGTACTGGTATGACTTCCATACTCATCAGCCCACCTGGAATGCTTGCCAACAACTTCTCCAGGTGCTGTTCACAACGGAGGAGGGTAGCCCTTCCAGACAGAGGCCCAGTAAGCAGTCAGTGAACCTGATGGTCAGCGAGCAGGCACTCCCCACTTGGGAGAAACTCTTTTGGCCACTACACCAACAATGTGGGATCTCAATTCCTAGCAAGGCCCAGAGGACTTTACCAGGTATCAACCATTGCTCTTACATGACCCTCTGCAGAAGAGCTAGGAAACCTATGAATTTATCTAAGGTCAGTGAGAATTTTCAGGTTCCTATAAGAGAATATCCGCCTGCCTTTCTAGAGTGGCTGAGGGAAGCCTACGGGCTTTATACCCCTAACGGCCCGGAGGCACTGAAAACAGGAGGGCAATAAGTATTGCCTTTATTACTCAGTCAGTCTGCCTCAGACATGACAAAGAAGTGGGAAGGGTTTGAAGGGAAAAATCTTAGCGATTTGGTACAAGTGGCTCATTGAGTGTATAACAACAGAGATGACCCTAGCACGACAGAGACAAAGAAGCTAGCTAAAATACTAGGAATTGCCATGAGAGGCCCCAGAGACTCAGGAAAAGGAGAGCATGGCCCACTCACGGAGAGACTAACCTGTGGGCACCGCCAAGCCATGGGGAAGGACCAATGTGCCTACTGCAGGAAAGAAGGACACTGGAAAAATCAGTGCCTTGAAAACCCGAGGAGAGGTGCACGACCCTCCACTAGAGTGGATGGGCCTCATCTGCACGTAGAAAGACCCAAGCAAGAGACAATAATGCTTGAAGAAGCTCAATGAAGGGGTCAGGGCTCTGTTTCACTTCGCCGCCAAAAGCCCAGGCTAACTCTCCAAGTAGGAGGCCAGGCAGTAAATTTCTTGGTGGACACAGGGGCCACCTTGTCAGGTTCAGAAAGGAATATGGGCACATTTTCAAGAAGAAAGATGTGAATTACTGTGAGCCTATGATTCCTTCCACAGATAACTCACACCAGAAGGTTTGCATGGAGGGTAGGTGGGTTTCCCAAGACAACAAAATAACAAATATCTATCAGCCCTTTGGCCCAGTTAGCCACCTGGTTATGATATCACTGGCTTCTGGCTCAGCTGCTGAGCCAGTGAAGCAGTTATAGCAGGAGAAGACTAGGTGGCCGGTGGCCATCAACAGAAGGACCAAATCTCCACAGTGGGCTTCCTGTTTCAATATGGAGCCACGTATGTTACCTGCTGGACACCATCTCTATCCTGAGCTCATAATTGCCATCGCAGGTCTAGAATGTGGCGCGCAGGTACACACTATATGAAACAGTCTCTGATTAACCCCTCTCGATAACTTGCTGACATGGGAGTCTGGATAATCCTGTACATTTACTTTGCAGATTAGAAAACTCACTCAAAAACACACGGGAGTTGACCCAGAGACACACAACTGGTTAACAACAAAGTCATATTCACAACCAGCGTCTGGACCAAGAGCACGGTGCCCCACAGAACTGTGCCCATCGAGAAGTCAATATCTCCTGGACTCTCAAAAGATCTGAGCTGATACCCACCCCCCCACATCCTTGCAGCCCCAAAAGATTGTATTTCACAGGATGGCACCGGATCTGCAGCTCGCGGAGAGGGACATATCTGATCAGTGAACACAGGGCAGAACAAGGGGGAGGAGGGGAGAATGGAGCACACCCTGGCCCAATACACCTTGAGGATGATGTTCCCAATCAGAGAAGCCAATCCACAGAGACCACCACATGGGCAGCCCCACGATGAGAAACGTCCCTCAAAGACCCATAGCCTTAGAGGGGACAACACTGGACACACAGTGTGGGAACTGCGCCCGAACTGATCCTGCCACTTCGATGCATGACACTAAGAGAGTGCAGCGGAAGAGTAAGAAAACGGAGCATCAAAGTCCCCGGGGAATGCCAAAGGTGGACTTTGTGGTCAGGGTTCGGTGCCCCCACAGACTGGACTGGAAAACACTCCTAAAGTTCACCACACAGTCCTTGTACTTTTCTTTCTGGTTAGTGTTGTTTTCTTTTAGTGTCATTGGATTTGGGTTGGGTTTTGTTTTCATTTTTGTTTGTTTTTTTTTTCTTTTTGCTGCTTGGTTTAGCTCAGTCTTGTTTTGTGCATGTTATTACCTTTACAGGTCTGTCTAATTAAGAGAGGCTGGATGAACAATCTGGAGGAGTAAACATGTGACCGGCCCTTTCCATTGGGCATGGGAGTGAGCACGGTGGGGGGAAAGGAAGTGCTGTAAAGAAACCCAGAGACAAGGGTACAACAAGTGATGGAAAACGATAGTGAGGGGGATGTAGGAGGCCTGGTAGGGCGTGATCAAAGGTAATGTAACCAAGAGGAATTACTGAAACCCAAAGGAAGACTGAGCATGTCAGTGGGCACAAGAGGAAAATCAAAGAGTATAGAAGAGTGAGCTGGGAAGCAAGGGCCAGTTATAGACGTCTAAATAAAGGCATGTACATATGTACATATATTTACAAAGGGGCATGGGGAAATAGATCTATGTCCATATGTTTATAGATTTAGTATTAAGGTAGCAGATGGACATAGGGCCTCCGCTCAAGGACTCCCTCATTGCAATAACACTGTTCTATTAAATTGGCATTCTAAGATGCTCACCTTCCCTACACAATCACTGACCACAAAGCGGCTGCATAAGCAAATGTGGTGAAGAAAGCCGATGGTGTCCAGCTACCTAAAGATATAGCGTGTGGGGTCTTAAAGGCCTGAGGGTAAAGAAACAGCCATCTGGCTCTGAAGCAACAGAGCCCACATGGAGAAAGCATACCAGCCTGTGTGATCACAAAGTTTTAAAGGGATAAGGCAACAGGTATCATGAGAACAAAAAAATCTTATCATGGAGAATGAGAGGGGACTGCCGGGTATAGACCCAAAACCTATTTGCAGTGCACTGGACATCCCCTTACAGAAGGATCTCAGAGTGGAGATTAAAGAATACAGGGTATGAGACAGCAAAGATGAAACACAACTTTCCTCTAGTTCTTAATGCTTTCTCTTGCCCCACTATCATGATCCCAGTTCTACCATACTAATCTGGCCAAACTAGAGAAGGTATTCTAGTACCGATAGGAATTTCAAACACGGGGAATCCAGAGTGGATGGGCCCTTTACCAGTGTTATGAGTGGAGATACTGGGAGGGTGGAGGAAGGGCAGGATGGAAAGTGGGAACCGATTACAAGGATCTTCATTGACCTCAAAAGAAAGGTGGGTGAAAATATGACAAAAGAATTAGTACATTTCCAAGGATTGATGAGGGATGGGTGGCGGGCATTGAGGGGGGAAAAATGAGGAGCTGAGGCCAGGGGCTTGGGTGGAGAGTGGATATTTTGTGAATAAGGAGGGCAATTAATGTACAGATGGGCTTCAAACAGATGATGTATTTATGGATGGTGGTTAGTGTTGTAGGAGCCACTAATGAAAAGATCATAAAAGAAACAAAAATAATCTTGGCAGGGGCTCATGCAAGGATGATCTCAGGCTGGATTAGACCAGTCAAAACAGCTACTGGAGTCGCCTCACCCTGTGTCTATTATTGAGTCAGCCATGATGCTTAGGACCCACAGCCCCAGCAGCTGGCCAGAGAGGGAGGTGGATCTCTGAGGCCATTCCACAGGGGGAATGGTCCTCTGTCCTGCAGGGCCCACCCTCCTTTGTAAGCATGCTGCCTGGGGCAAGGCTTTCATGGAGTCCACACCATGGGAGCTCTACTACTCATGGGGGATTGGCAGGAAGTCTCTGCTCATGCGCACACACCACCAACTAGCTGGAGGATCTCCGTGAACAAAGCCTGAGGCAGACAACAAGCCCACTAACTGATGCTGTAAGAGATACAATCAGCATCCAGAAACCTGCAACTGGGAGTAAGAGGCAGCATACCTTGGTCCCAGCCCCTCCCACTCTAATCTACAAAGAGTGACATTGCAAAGCAGAGGGTTTTCATAAAGCACTTCCAGGACTGTGGAATGAGCAGCCTCGTTTGTGGACATGGATACTCTGTGATCCAGACGTACTACCTCCTCCCTTACAGTCAGCTGAGACAAAAACCCTTGCAAGCAGAAAGCCATGCATCTGAACAGTATCCACCAGCCACTCATGTGCAGCACAGCTGCCTCCAAAGAGCCTTCCTGAGTGAGAGAGAAATCATGCAGAAGCCTGGTCTGCACTCAAGAGAGTTTTATGAGCGTAGGGAGGCGTGGTGGGCAAGTCTGGCCGACCCCAGTGGCTGAATTGAATTTACATGGCCTAGATTGGTCAATCCAGGTACAGGAACCACCCAGGTGACCTCCCCTTCATGGCCAGAAATCTGGACCTCTGAGCATGCACAGGGTGCCTCTCCTAACTGGGCTCTTATCTTGGCCCTATGGGCATGCATAACGGATGCCCCAGTCCCTAGCATAGCTACCTAACATTTGCCCCCCTGAAGAGATATGGACCCAAATCTTTGGGGGTACTGGGCGACGACATCTCTAGCTGCTTCCTGCTGGCAAAAGGGGCGAGGTGGGGCTTTGGGTCCATACCCTTCCTACACTGCTGGGAGGGGTTGTCCATTGAGGGCAACTTTATCCAGGATGGATAAGGTTGAGGTGGTCCAGGAGATGGTAGTCGTGGACCTGGCACACTTGGTTCAGAAGCTTTAATCACCCGATAACTTCTGAGAAAAACAAACGGTCTAAAAGGTGAACAGTTTGACTACGACAAGGCTAAGCTTGTGAGGTGGCAGTGGCCTTGAAATTAGGTGAGTGTCACAGGAAACAAAAATAATCTTAGGATTACCAGACATGTGTGTTTGTTCATTGGAAGTACAGGAAGAGGGATAAAAGCATTCACACTTTCCCCTAGGAGGGCACAGGTTTGGGCACTACTAGGTGCAGTCGGATCACTGATTCATTTATGATGCTAAGGTCTTGGACCCGCTGATAAGACCCATCCTTCTTTTTAACCCTATAACGCTTCAATTTTAATTTTGGGAAAAAATTTTCTTTTTGTTGTGGACTTTCATAGTTATAAATATATATATATATATGTATTAATATATACATTTTTAATGTTATGAAAACATCATGCTTCGCGTTATAGAGTTAAATGGAAATAATGGGCTAGTGCATGACGAGTCAAAAGTGACCAAAATAGAGTAAATGCCTAAGCCATTTTGAATTTTCGTGGGTTCAATTGGAGTAAAGGCTTGTAAATTACCCGGGGTCCAAATTCCCATGGTGCCTCCTACAACGGGTAGAATGTTCAGGGATGTTTCAGGGCTGGGAGATTAATAACCCCTAAGTCCAGGATACCTTAGGGCAGGGGTCCTTAAACTGTTTACCCAGGGGGCCAGTTCACTATCCCTCAGGCCTTTTGAAGGAAAGACTATAGTTTAAAAAAACAAATATTACGAACAAATTCATGTGCACACTGCACATCTTGATTTGAAGTTCAAAAAAAAAAATAAATGGGGCACATACACCCGGCAGAAAGGATCAACGTCCTCGGCTGTCTGCATGTGGCCCACAGGTTGTAGTTTGAGGACCCCTGCTCTCGGCATTCACCAAGAGGATGTGGTTTCAACCCAAAAGCTTGGAGACTCTACAATTTGTTTAAAAGTGATGGGGCAGAAGGAGTCCCTGATTGACCCTCGCAAGACTAGTTTTCCCACCCCCTATTACTAAGAGTTCATAGTTATGTTTAAAGGGAACCAGGATATCCCGATCTGATCCCGTTACTTCAAGTGTGGGCTGACATTGCCACTAAGAAGCCTGCAAATATAAAAGACTTACTCCCTCCCGCAAAGAAAGGGCCCTTGTTTCCAAGGTTTCAGGAAACATGGAAGGACCGGAAAAACAAACGGTCCAAGTTCCCAAAACCACATAGGTGGAGGCCATCCCTCCACATCACCCTCCCCCACCCCTCCCCTCCCTCACCCCTCCCCCACACCTCCCCTCCCCTCCCCTCCCCATCACTCTCCCCTAATCGGCTTTATCCCATTTTGCAGGAGAACTCTGGGAGTGGGAGAGCTGGCTTCAAACCCTTTCTTTCAACCCCCGCCCTATAAGGTTTCTAGGGTCCAGAAATAGAAAACTTCTAACAGGCCCTTATTGAGTCACTCCCTCCCCCACCGGCCCCCCAAACTCACCCCCACCCCTAACAAGCAGCCCCCTACACACACTAGTACTGGTATGACTTCCATACTCATCAGCCCACCTGGAATGCTTGCCAACAACTTCTCCAGGTGCTGTTCACAACGGAGGAGGGTAGCCCTTCCAGACAGAGGCCCAGTAAGCAGTCAGTGAACCTGATGGTCAGCGAGCGGGCACTCCCCACTTGGGAGAAACTCTTTTGGCCACTACACCAACAATGTGGGATCTCAATTCCTAGCAAGGCCCAGAGGACTTTACCAGGTATCAACCATTGCTCTTACATGACCCTCTGCAGAAGAGCTAGGAAACCTATGAATTTATCTAAGGTCAGTGAGAATTTTCAGGTTCCTATAAGAGAATATCCGCCTGCCTTTCTAGAGTGGCTGAGGGAAGCCTACGGGCTTTATACCCCTAACGGCCCGGAGGCACTGAAAACAGGAGGGCAATAAGTATTGCCTTTATTACTCAGTCAGTCTGCCTCAGACATGACAAAGAAGTGGGAAGGGTTTGAAGGGAAAAATCTTAGCGATTTGGTACAAGTGGCTCATTGAGTGTATAACAACAGAGATGACCCTAGCACGACAGAGACAAAGAAGCTAGCTAAAATACTAGGAATTGCCATGAGAGACCCCAGAGACTCAGGAAAAGGAGAGCATGGCCCACTCACGGAGAGACTAACCTGTGGGCACCGCCAAGCCATGGGGAAGGACCAATGTGCCTACTGCAGGAAAGAAGGACACTGGAAAAATCAGTGCCTTGAAAACCCGAGGAGAGGTGCACGACCCTCCACTAGAGTGGATGGGCCTCATCTGCACGTAGAAAGACCCAAGCAAGAGACAATAATGCTTGAAGAAGCTCAATGAAGGGGTCAGGGCTCTGTTTCACTTCGCCGCCAAAAGCCCAGGCTAACTCTCCAAGTAGGAGGCCAGGCAGTAAATTTCTTGGTGGACACAGGGGCCACCTTGTCAGGTTCAGAAAGGAATATGGGCACAATTTCAAGAAGAAAGATGTGAATTACTGTGAGCCTATGATTCCTTCCACAGATAACTCACACCAGAAGGTTTGCATGGAGGGTAGGTGGGTTTCCCAAGACAACAAAATAACAAATATCTATCAGCCCTTTGGCCCAGTTAGCCACCTGGTTATGATATCACTGGCTTCTGGCTCAGCTGCTGAGCCAGTGAAGCAGTTATAGCAGGAGAAGACTAGGTGGCCGGTGGCCATCAACAGAAGGACCAAATCTCCACAGTGGGCTTCCTGTTTCAATATGGAGCCACGTATGTTACCTGCTGGACACCATCTCTATCCTGAGCTCATAATTGCCATCGCAGGTCTAGAATGCGGCGCGCAGGTACACACTATATGAAACAGTCTCTGATTAACCCCTCTCGATAACTTGCTGACATGGGAGTCTGGATAATCCTGTACATTTACTTTGCAGATTAGAAAACTCACTCAAAAACACACGGGAGTTGACCCAGAGACACACAACTGGTTAACAACAAAGTCATATTCACAACCAGCGTCTGGACCAAGAGCACGGTGCCCCACAGAACTGTGCCCATCGAGAAGTCAATATCTCCTGGACTCTCAAAAGATCTGAGCTGATACCCACCCCCCCACATCCTTGCAGCCCCAAAAGATTGTATTTCACAGGATGGCACCGGATCTGCAGCTCGCGGAGAGGGACATATCTGATCAGTGAACACAGGGCAGAACAAGGGGGAGGAGGGGAGAATGGAGCACACCCTGGCCCAATACACCTTGAGGATGATGTTCCCAATCAGAGAAGCCAATCCACAGAGACCACCACATGGGCAGCCCCACGATGAGAAACGTCCCTCAAAGACCCATAGCCTTAGAGGGGACAACACTGGACACACAGTGTGGGAACTGCGCCCGAACTGATCCTGCCACTTCGATGCATGACACTAAGAGAGTGCAGCGGAAGAGTAAGAAAACGGAGCATCAAAGTCCCCGGGGAATGCCAAAGGTGGACTTTGTGGTCAGGGTTCGGTGCCCCCACAGACTGGACTGGAAAACACTCCTAAAGTTCACCACACAGTCCTTGTACTTTTCTTTCTGGTTAGTGTTGTTTTCTTTTAGTGTCATTGGATTTGGGTTGGGTTTTGTTTTCATTTTTGTTTGTTTTTTTTTTCTTTTTGCTGCTTGGTTTAGCTCAGTCTTGTTTTGTGCATGTTATTACCTTTACAGGTCTGTCTAATTAAGAGAGGCTGGATGAACAATCTGGAGGAGTAAACATGTGACCGGCCCTTTCCATTGGGCATGGGAGTGAGCACGGTGGGGGGAAAGGAAGTGCTGTAAAGAAACCCAGAGACAAGGGTACAACAAGTGATGGAAAACGATAGTGAGGGGGATGTAGGAGGCCTGGTAGGGCGTGATCAAAGGTAATGTAACCAAGAGGAATTACTGAAACCCAAAGGAAGACTGAGCATGTCAGTGGGCACAAGAGGAAAATCAAAGAGTATAGAAGAGTGAGCTGGGAAGCAAGGGCCAGTTATAGACGTCTAAATAAAGGCATGTACATATGTACATATATTTACAAAGGGGCATGGGGAAATAGATCTATGTCCATATGTTTATAGATTTAGTATTAAGGTAGCAGATGGACATAGGGCCTCCGCTCAAGGACTCCCTCATTGCAATAACACTGTTCTATTAAATTGGCATTCTAAGATGCTCACCTTCCCTACACAATCACTGACCACAAAGCGGCTGCATAAGCAAATGTGGTGAAGAAAGCCGATATGGTGTCCAGCTACCTAAAGATATAGCGTGTGGGGTCTTAAAGGCCTGAGGGTAAAGAAACAGCCATCTGGCTCTGAAGCAACAGAGCCCACATGGAGAAAGCATACCAGCCTGTGTGATCACAAAGTTTTAAAGGGATAAGGCAACAGGTATCATGAGAACAAAAAAATCTTATCATGGAGAATGAGAGGGGACTGCCGGGTATAGACCCAAAACCTATTTGCAGTGCACTGGACATCCCCTTACAGAAGGATCTCAGAGTGGAGATTAAAGAATACAGGGTATGAGACAGCAAAGATGAAACACAACTTTCCTCTAGTTCTTAATGCTTTCTCTTGCCCCACTATCATGATCCCAGTTCTACCATACTAATCTGGCCAAACTAGAGAAGGTATTCTAGTACCGATAGGAATTTCAAACACGGGGAATCCAGAGTGGATGGGCCCTTTACCAGTGTTATGAGTGGAGATACTGGGAGGGTGGAGGAAGGGCAGGATGGAAAGTGGGAACCGATTACAAGGATCTTCATTGACCTCAAAAGAAAGGTGGGTGAAACTATGACAAAAGAATTAGTACATTTCCAAGGATTGATGAGGGATGGGTGGCGGGCATTGAGGGGGGAAAAATGAGGAGCTGAGGCCAGGGGCTTGGGTGGAGAGTGGATATTTTGTGAATAAGGAGGGCAATTAATGTACAGATGGGCTTCAAACAGATGATGTATTTATGGATGGTGGTTAGTGTTGTAGGAGCCACTAATGAAAAGATCATAAAAGAAACAAAAATAATCTTGGCAGGGGCTCATGCAAGGATGATCTCAGGCTGGATTAGACCAGTCAAAACAGCTACTGGAGTCGCCTCACCCTGTGTCTATTATTGAGTCAGCCATGATGCTTAGGACCCACATCCCCAGCAGCTGGCCAGAGAGGGAGGTGGATCTCTGAGGCCATTCCACAGGGGGAATGGTCCTCTGTCCTGCAGGGCCCACCCTCCTTTGTAAGCATGCTGCCTGGGGCAAGGCTTTCATGGAGTCCACACCATGGGAGCTCTACTACTCATGGGGGATTGGCAGGAAGTCTCTGCTCATGCGCACACACCACCAACTAGCTGGAGGATCTCCGTGAACAAAGCCTGAGGCAGACAACAAGCCCACTAACTGATGCTGTAAGAGATACAATCAGCATCCAGAAACCTGCAACTGGGAGTAAGAGGCAGCATACCTTGGTCCCAGCCCCTCCCACTCTAATCTACAAAGAGTGACATTGCAAAGCAGAGGGTTTTCATAAAGCACTTCCAGGACTGTGGAATGAGCAGCCTCGTTTGTGGACATGGATACTCTGTGATCCAGACGTACTACCTCCTCCCTTACAGTCAGCTGAGACAAAAACCCTTGCAAGCAGAAAGCCATGCATCTGAACAGTATCCACCAGCCACTCATGTGCAGCACAGCTGCCTCCAAAGAGCCTTCCTGAGTGAGAGAGAAATCATGCAGAAGCCTGGTCTGCACTCAAGAGAGTTTTATGAGCGTAGGGAGGCGTGGTGGGCAAGTCTGGCCGACCCCAGTGGCTGAATTGAATTTACATGGCCTAGATTGGTCAATCCAGGTACAGGAACCACCCAGGTGACCTCCCCTTCATGGCCAGAAATCTGGACCTCTGAGCATGCACAGGGTGCCTCTCCTAACTGGGCTCTTATCTTGGCCCTATGGGCATGCATAACGGATGCCCCAGTCCCTAGCATAGCTACCTAACATTTGCCCCCCTGAAGAGATATGGACCCAAATATTTGGGGGTACTGGGCGACGACATCTCTAGCTGCTTCCTGCTGGCAAAAGGGGCGAGGTGGGGCTTTGGGTCCATACCCTTCCTACACTGCTGGGAGGGGTTGTCCATTGAGGGCAACTTTATCCAGGATGGATAAGGTTGAGGTGGTCCAGGAGATGGTAGTCGTGGACCTGGCACACTTGGTTCAGAAGCTTTAATCACCCGATAACTTCTGAGAAAAACAAACGGTCTAAAAGGTGAACAGTTTGACTACGACAAGGCTAAGCTTGTGAGGTGGCAGTGGCCTTGAAATTAGGTGAGTGTCACAGGAAACAAAAATAATCTTAGGATTACCAGACATGTGTGTTTGTTCATTGGAAGTACAGGAAGAGGGATAAAAGCATTCACACTTTCCCCTAGGAGGGCACAGGTTTGGGCACTACTAGGTGCAGTCGGATCACTGATTCATTTATGATGCTAAGGTCTTGGACCCGCTGATAAGACCCATCCTTCTTTTTAACCCTATAATGCTTCAATTTTAATTTTGGGAAAAAATTTTCTTTTTGTTGTGGACTTTCATAGTTATAAATATATATATATATATATGTATTAATATATACATTTTTAATGTTATGAAAACATCATGCTTCGCGTTATAGAGTTAAATGGAAATAATGGGCTAGTGCAGGACGAGTCAAAAGTGACCAAAATAGAGTAACTGCCTAAGCCATTTTGAATTTTCTTGGGTTCAATTGGAGTAAAGGCTTGTAAATTACCCGGGGTCCAAATTCCCATGGTGCCTCCTACAACGGGTAGAATGTTCAGGGATGTTTCAGGGCTGGGAGATTAATAACCCCTAAGTCCAGGATACCTTAGGGCAGGGGTCTTTAAACTGTTTACCCAGGGGGCCAGTTCACTATCCCTCAGGCCTTTTGAAGGAAAGACTATAGTTTAAAAAAACAAATATTACGAACAAATTCATGTGCACACTGCACATCTTGATTTGAAGTTCAAAAAAAAAAATAAATGGGGCACATACACCCGGCAGAAAGGATCAACGTCCTCGGCTGTCTGCATGTGGCCCACAGGTTGTAGTTTGAGGACCCCTGCTCTCGGCATTCACCAAGAGGATGTGGTTTCAACCCAAAAGCTTGGAGACTCTACAATTTGTTTAAAAGTGATGGGGCAGAAGGAGTCCCTGATTGACCCACGCAAGACTAGTTTTCCCACCCCCTATTACTAAGAGTTCATAGTTATGTTTAAAGGGAACCAGGATATCCCGATCTGATCCCGTTACTTCAAGTGTGGGCTGACATTGCCACTAAGAAGCCTGCAAATATAAAAGACTTACTCCCTCCCGCAAAGAAAGGGCCCTTGTTTCCAAGGTTTCAGGAAACATGGAAGGACCGGAAAAACAAACGGTCCAAGTTCCCAAAACCACATAGGTGGAGGCCATCCCTCCACATCACCCTCCCCCACCCCTCCCCTCCCTCACCCCTCCCCCACACCTCCCCTCCCCTCCCCTCCCCATCACTCTCCCCTAATCGGCTTTATCCCATTTTGCAGGAGAACTCTGGGAGTGGGAGAGCTGGCTTCAAACCCTTTCTTTCAACCCCCGCCCTATAAGGTTTCTAGGGTCCAGAAATAGAAAACTTCTAACAGGCCCTTATTGAGTCACTCCCTCCCCCACCGGCCCCCCAAACTCACCCCCACCCCTAACAAGCAGCCCCACACACACACTAGTACTGGTATGACTTCCATACTCATCAGCCCACCTGGAATGCTTGCCAACAACTTCTCCAGGTGCTGTTCACAACGGAGGAGGGTAGCCCTTCCAGACAGAGGCCCAGTAAGCAGTCAGTGAACCTGATGGTCAGCGAGCGGGCACTCCCCACTTGGGAGAAACTCTTTTGGCCACTACACCAACAATGTGGGATCTCAATTCCTAGCAAGGCCCAGAGGACTTTACCAGGTATCAACCATTGCTCTTACATGACCCTCTGCAGAAGAGCTAGGAAACCTATGAATTTATCTAAGGTCAGTGAGAATTTTCAGGTTCCTATAAGAGAATATCCGCCTGCCTTTCTAGAGTGGCTGAGGGAAGCCTACGGGCTTTATACCCCTAACGGCCTGGAGGCACTGAAAACAGGAGGGCAATAAGTATTGCCTTTATTACTCAGTCAGTCTGCCTCAGACATGACAAAGAAGTGGGAAGGGTTTGAAGGGAAAAATCTTAGCGATTTGGTACAAGTGGCTCATTGAGTGTATAACAACAGAGATGACCCTAGCACGACAGAGACAAAGAAGCTAGCTAAAATACTAGGAATTGCCATGAGAGACCCCAGAGACTCAGGAAAAGGAGAGCATGGCCCACTCACGGAGAGACTAACCTGTGGGCACCGCCAAGCCATGGGGAAGGACCAATGTGCCTACTGCAGGAAAGAAGGACACTGGAAAAATCAGTGCCTTGAAAACCCGAGGAGAGGTGCACGACCCTCCACTAGTGGATGGGCCTCATCTGCACGTAGAAAGACCCAAGCAAGAGACAATAATGCTTGAAGAAGCTCAATGAAGGGGTCAGGGCTCTGTTTCACTTCGCCGCCAAAAGCCCAGGCTAACTCTCCAAGTAGGAGGCCAGGCAGTAAATTTCTTGGTGGACACAGGGGCCACCTTGTCAGGTTCAGAAAGGAATATGGGCACATTTTCAAGAAGAAAGATGTGAATTACTGTGAGCCTATGATTCCTTCCACAGATAACTCACACCAGAAGGTTTGCATGGAGGGTAGGTGGGTTTCCCAAGACAACAAAATAACAAATATCTATCAGCCCTTTGGCCCAGTTAGCCACCTGGTTATGATATCACTGGCTTCTGGCTCAGCTGCTGAGCCAGTGAAGCAGTTATAGCAGGAGAAGACTAGGTGGCCGGTGGCCATCAACAGAAGGACCAAATCTCCACAGTGGGCTTCCTGTTTCAATATGGAGCCACGTATGTTACCTGCTGGACACCATCTCTATCCTGAGCTCATAATTGCCATCGCAGGTCTAGAATGCGGCGCGCAGGTACACACTATATGAAACAGTCTCTGATTAACCCCTCTCGATAACTTGCTGACATGGGAGTCTGGATAATCCTGTACATTTACTTTGCAGATTAGAAAACTCACTCAAAAACACACGGGAGTTGACCCAGAGACACACAACTGGTTAACAACAAAGTCATATTCACAACCAGCGTCTGGACCAAGAGCACGGTGCCCCACAGAACTGTGCCCATCGAGAAGTCAATATCTCCTGGACTCTCAAAAGATCTGAGCTGATACCCACCCCCCCACATCCTTGCAGCCCCAAAAGATTGTATTTCACAGGATGGCACCGGATCTGCAGCTCGCGGAGAGGGACATATCTGATCAGTGAACACAGGGCAGAACAAGGGGGAGGAGGGGAGAATGGAGCACACCCTGGCCCAATACACCTTGAGGATGATGTTCCCAATCAGAGAAGCCAATCCACAGAGAAGACCACATGGGCAGCCCCACGATGAGAAACGTCCCTCAAAGACCCATAGCCTTAGAGGGGACAACACTGGACACACAGTGTGGGAACTGCGCCCGAACTGATCCTGCCACTTCGATGCATGACACTAAGAGAGTGCAGCGGAAGAGTAAGAAAACGGAGCATCAAAGTCCCCGGGGAATGCCAAAGGTGGACTTTGTGGTCAGGGTTCGGTGCCCCCACAGACTGGACTGGAAAACACTCCTAAAGTTCACCACACAGTCCTTGTACTTTTCTTTCTGGTTAGTGTTGTTTTCTTTTAGTGTCATTGGATTTGGGTTGGGTTTTGTTTTCATTTTTGTTTGTTTTTTTTTTCTTTTTGCTGCTTGGTTTAGCTCAGTCTTGTTTTGTGCATGTTATTACCTTTACAGGTCTGTCTAATTAAGAGAGGCTGGATGAACAATCTGGAGGAGTAAACATGTGACCGGCCCTTTCCATTGGGCATGGGAGTGAGCACGGTGGGGGGAAAGGAAGTGCTGTAAAGAAACCCAGAGACAAGGGTACAACAAGTGATGGAAAACGATAGTGAGGGGGATGTAGGAGGCCTGGTAGGGCGTGATCAAAGGTAATGTAACCAAGAGGAATTACTGAAACCCAAAGGAAGACTGAGCATGTCAGTGGGCACAAGAGGAAAATCAAAGAGTATAGAAGAGTGAGCTGGGAAGCAAGGGCCAGTTATAGACGTCTAAATAAAGGCATGTACATATGTACATATATTTACAAAGGGGCATGGGGAAATAGATCTATGTCCATATGTTTATAGATTTAGTATTAAGGTAGCAGATGGACATAGGGCCTCCGCTCAAGGACTCCCTCATTGCAATAACACTGTTCTATTAAATTGGCATTCTAAGATGCTCACCTTCCCTACACAATCACTGACCACAAAGCGGCTGCATAAGCAAATGTGGTGAAGAAAGCCGATGGTGTCCAGCTACCTAAAGATATAGCGTGTGGGGTCTTAAAGGCCTGAGGGTAAAGAAACAGCCATCTGGCTCTGAAGCAACAGAGCCCACATGGAGAAAGCATACCAGCCTGTGTGATCACAAAGTTTTAAAGGGATAAGGCAACAGGTATCATGAGAACAAAAAAATCTTATCATGGAGAATGAGAGGGGACTGCCGGGTATAGACCCAAAACCTATTTGCAGTGCACTGGACATCCCCTTACAGAAGGATCTCAGAGTGGAGATTAAAGAATACAGGGTATGAGACAGCAAAGATGAAACACAACTTTCCTCTAGTTCTTAATGCTTTCTCTTGCCCCACTATCATGATCCCAGTTCTACCATACTAATCTGGCCAAACTAGAGAAGGTATTCTAGTACCGATAGGAATTTCAAACACGGGGAATCCAGAGTGGATGGGCCCTTTACCAGTGTTATGAGTGGAGATACTGGGAGGGTGGAGGAAGGGCAGGATGGAAAGTGGGAACCGATTACAAGGATCTTCATTGACCTCAAAAGAAAGGTGGGTGAAAATATGACAAAAGAATTAGTACATTTCCAAGGATTGATGAGGGATGGGTGGCGGGCATTGAGGGTGGAAAAATGAGGAGCTGAGGCCAGGGGCTTGGGTGGAGAGTGGATATTTTGTGAATAAGGAGGGCAATTAATGTACAGATGGGCTTCAAACAGATGATGTATTTATGGATGGTGGTTAGTGTTGTAGGAGCCACTAATGAAAAGATCATAAAAGAAACAAAAATAATCTTGGCAGGGGCTCATGCAAGGATGATCTCAGGCTGGATTAGACCAGTCAAAACAGCTACTGGAGTCGCCTCACCCTGTGTCTATTATTGAGTCAGCCATGATGCTTAGGACCCACAGCCCCAGCAGCTGGCCAGAGAGGGAGGTGGATCTCTGAGGCCATTCCACAGGGGGAATGGTCCTCTGTCCTGCAGGGCCCACCCTCCTTTGTAAGCATGCTGCCTGGGGCAAGGCTTTCATGGAGTCCACACCATGGGAGCTCTACTACTCATGGGGGATTGGCAGGAAGTCTCTGCTCATGCGCACACACCACCAACTAGCTGGAGGATCTCCGTGAACAAAGCCTGAGGCAGACAACAAGCCCACTAACTGATGCTGTAAGAGATACAATCAGCATCCAGAAACCTGCAACTGGGAGTAAGAGGCAGCATACCTTGGTCCCAGCCCCTCCCACTCTAATCTACAAAGAATGACATTGCAAAGCAGAGGGTTTTCATAAAGCACTTCCAGGACTGTGGAATGAGCAGCCTCGTTTGTGGACATGGATACTCTGTGATCCAGACGTACTACCTCCTCCCTTACAGTCAGCTGAGACAAAAACCCTTGCAAGCAGAAAGCCATGCATCTGAACAGTATCCACCAGCCACTCATGTGCAGCACAGCTGCCTCCAAAGAGCCTTCCTGAGTGAGAGAGAAATCATGCAGAAGCCTGGTCTGCACTCAAGAGAGTTTTATGAGCGTAGGGAGGCGTGGTGGGCAAGTCTGGCCGACCCCAGTGGCTGAATTGAATTTACATGGCCTAGATTGGTCAATCCAGGTACAGGAACCACCCAGGTGACCTCCCCTTCATGGCCAGAAATCTGGACCTCTGAGCATGCACAGGGTGCCTCTCCTAACTGGGCTCTTATCTTGGCCCTATGGGCATGCATAACGGATGCCCCAGTCCCTAGCATAGCTACCTAACATTTGCCCCCCTGAAGAGATATGGACCCAAATCTTTGGGGGTACTGGGCGACGACATCTCTAGCTGCTTCCTGCTGGCAAAAGGGGCGAGGTGGGGCTTTGGGTCCATACCCTTCCTACACTGCTGGGAGGGGTTGTCCATTGAGGGCAACTTTATCCAGGATGGATAAGGTTGAGGTGGTCCAGGAGATGGTAGTCGTGGACCTGGCACACTTGGTTCAGAAGCTTTAATCACCCGATAACTTCTGAGAAAAACAAACGGTCTAAAAGGTGAACAGTTTGACTACGACAAGGCTAAGCTTGTGAGGTGGCAGTGGCCTTGAAATTAGGTGAGTATCACAGGAAACAAAAATAATCTTAGGATTACCAGACATGTGTGTTTGTTCATTGGAAGTACAGGAAGAGGGATAAAAGCATTCACACTTTCCCCTAGGAGGGCACAGGTTTGGGCACTACTAGGTGCAGTCGGATCACTGATTCATTTATGATGCTAAGGTCTTGGACCCGCTGATAAGACCCATCCTTCTTTTTAACCCTATAACGCTTCAATTTTAATTTTGGGAAAAAATTTTCTTTTTGTTGTGGACTTTCATAGTTATAAATATATATATATATATGTATTAATATATACATTTTTAATGTTATGAAAACATCATGCTTCGCGTTATAGAGTTAAATGGAAATAATGGGCTAGTGCAGGACGAGTCAAAAGTGACCAAAATAGAGTAACTGCCTAAGCCATTTTGAATTTTCTTGGGTTCAATTGGAGTAAAGGCTTGTAAATTACCCGGGGTCCAAATTCCCATGGTGCCTCCTACAACGGGTAGAATGTTCAGGGATGTTTCAGGGCTGGGAGATTAATAACCCCTAAGTCCAGGATACCTTAGGGCAGGGGTCTTTAAACTGTTTACCCAGGGGGCCAGTTCACTATCCCTCAGGCCTTTTGAAGGAAAGACTATAGTTTAAAAAAACAAATATTACGAACAAATTCATGTGCACACTGCACATCTTGATTTGAAGTTCAAAAAAAAAATAAATGGGGCACATACACCCGGCAGAAAGGATCAACGTCCTCGGCTGTCTGCATGTGGCCCACAGGTTGTAGTTTGAGGACCCCTGCTCTCGGCATTCACCAAGAGGATGTGGTTTCAACCCAAAAGCTTGGAGACTCTACAATTTGTTTAAAAGTGATGGGGCAGAAGGAGTCCCTGATTGACCCACGCAAGACTAGTTTTCCCACCCCCTATTACTAAGAGTTCATAGTTATGTTTAAAGGGAACCAGGATATCCCGATCTGATCCCGTTACTTCAAGTGTGGGCTGACATTGCCACTAAGAAGCCTGCAAATATAAAAGACTTACTCCCTCCCGCAAAGAAAGGGCCCTTGTTTCCAAGGTTTCAGGAAACATGGAAGGACCGGAAAAACAAACGGTCCAAGTTCCCAAAACCACATAGGTGGAGGCCATCCCTCCACATCACCCTCCCCCACCCCTCCCCTCCCTCACCCCTCCCCCACACCTCCCCTCCCCTCCCCTCCCCATCACTCTCCCCTAATCGGCTTTATCCCATTTTGCAGGAGAACTCTGGGAGTGGGAGAGCTGGCTTCAAACCCTTTCTTTCAACCCCCGCCCTATAAGGTTTCTAGGGTCCAGAAATAGAAAACTTCTAACAGGCCCTTATTGAGTCACTCCCTCCCCCACCGGCCCCCCAAACTCACCCCCACCCCTAACAAGCAGCCCCCCACACACACTAGTACTGGTATGACTTCCATACTCATCAGCCCACCTGGAATGCTTGCCAACAACTTCTCCAGGTGCTGTTCACAACGGAGGAGGGTAGCCCTTCCAGACAGAGGCCCAGTAAGCAGTCAGTGAACCTGATGGTCAGCGAGCGGGCACTCCCCACTTGGGAGAAACTCTTTTGGCCACTACACCAACAATGTGGGATCTCAATTCCTAGCAAGGCCCAGAGGACTTTACCAGGTATCAACCATTGCTCTTACATGACCCTCTGCAGAAGAGCTAGGAAACCTATGAATTTATCTAAGGTCAGTGAGAATTTTCAGGTTCCTATAAGAGAATATCCGCCTGCCTTTCTAGAGTGGCTGAGGGAAGCCTACGGGCTTTATACCCCTAACGGCCCGGAGGCACTGAAAACAGGAGGGCAATAAGTATTGCCTTTATTACTCAGTCAGTCTGCCTCAGACATGACAAAGAAGTGGGAAGGGTTTGAAGGGAAAAATCTTAGCGATTTGGTACAAGTGGCTCATTGAGTGTATAACAACAGAGATGACCCTAGCACGACAGAGACAAAGAAGCTAGCTAAAATACTAGGAATTGCCATGAGAGGCCCCAGAGACTCAGGAAAAGGAGAGCATGGCCCACTCACGGAGAGACTAACCTGTGGGCACCGCCAAGCCATGGGGAAGGACCAATGTGCCTACTGCAGGAAAGAAGGACACTGGAAAAATCAGTGCCTTGAAAACCCGAGGAGAGGTGCACGACCCTCCACTAGAGTGGATGGGCCTCATCTGCACGTAGAAAGACCCAAGCAAGAGACAATAATGCTTGAAGAAGCTCAATGAAGGGGTCAGGGCTCTGTTTCACTTCGCCGCCAAAAGCCCAGGCTAACTCTCCAAGTAGGAGGCCAGGCAGTAAATTTCTTGGTGGACACAGGGGCCACCTTGTCAGGTTCAGAAAGGAATATGGGCACATTTTCAAGAAGAAAGATGTGAATTACTGTGAGCCTATGATTCCTTCCACAGATAACTCACACCAGAAGGTTTGCATGGAGGGTAGGTGGGTTTCCCAAGACAACAAAATAACAAATATCTATCAGCCCTTTGGCCCAGTTAGCCACCTGGTTATGATATCACTGGCTTCTGGCTCAGCTGCTGAGCCAGTGAAGCAGTTATAGCAGGAGAAGACTAGGTGGCCGGTGGCCATCAACAGAAGGACCAAATCTCCACAGTGGGCTTCCTGTTTCAATATGGAGCCACGTATGTTACCTGCTGGACACCATCTCTATCCTGAGCTCATAATTGCCATCGCAGGTCTAGAATGTGGCGCGCAGGTACACACTATATGAAACAGTCTCTGATTAACCCCTCTCGATAACTTGCTGACATGGGAGTCTGGATAATCCTGTACATTTACTTTGCAGATTAGAAAACTCACTCAAAAACACACGGGAGTTGACCCAGAGACACACAACTGGTTAACAACAAAGTCATATTCACAACCAGCGTCTGGACCAAGAGCACGGTGCCCCACAGAACTGTGCCCATCGAGAAGTCAATATCTCCTGGACTCTCAAAAGATCTGAGCTGATACCCACCCCCCCACATCCTTGCAGCCCCAAAAGATTGTATTTCACAGGATGGCACCGGATCTGCAGCTCGCGGAGAGGGACATATCTGATCAGTGAACACAGGGCAGAACAAGGGGGAGGAGGGGAGAATGGAGCACACCCTGGCCCAATACACCTTGAGGATGATGTTCCCAATCAGAGAAGCCAATCCACAGAGAAGACCACATGGGCAGCCCCACGATGAGAAACGTCCCTCAAAGACCCATAGCCTTAGAGGGGACAACACTGGACACACAGTGTGGGAACTGCGCCCGAACTGATCCTGCCACTTCGATGCATGACACTAAGAGAGTGCAGCGGAAGAGTAAGAAAACGGAGCATCAAAGTCCCCGGGGAATGCCAAAGGTGGACTTTGTGGTCAGGGTTCGGTGCCCCCACAGACTGGACTGGAAAACACTCCTAAAGTTCACCACACAGTCCTTGTACTTTTCTTTCTGGTTAGTGTTGTTTTCTTTTAGTGTCATTGGATTTGGGTTGGGTTTTGTTTTCATTTTTGTTTGTTTTTTTTTTCTTTTTGCTGCTTGGTTTAGCTCAGTCTTGTTTTGTGCATGTTATTACCTTTACAGGTCTGTCTAATTAAGAGAGGCTGGATGAACAATCTGGAGGAGTAAACATGTGACCGGCCCTTTCCATTGGGCATGGGAGTGAGCACGGTGGGGGGAAAGGAAGTGCTGTAAAGAAACCCAGAGACAAGGGTACAACAAGTGATGGAAAACGATAGTGAGGGGGATGTAGGAGGCCTGGTAGGGCGTGATCAAAGGTAATGTAACCAAGAGGAATTACTGAAACCCAAAGGAAGACTGAGCATGTCAGTGGGCACAAGAGGAAAATCAAAGAGTATAGAAGAGTGAGCTGGGAAGCAAGGGCCAGTTATAGACGTCTAAATAAAGGCATGTACATATGTACATATATTTACAAAGGGGCATGGGGAAATAGATCTATGTCCATATGTTTATAGATTTAGTATTAAGGTAGCAGATGGACATAGGGCCTCCGCTCAAGGACTCCCTCATTGCAATAACACTGTTCTATTAAATTGGCATTCTAAGATGCTCACCTTCCCTACACAATCACTGACCACAAAGCGGCTGCATAAGCAAATGTGGTGAAGAAAGCCGATGGTGTCCAGCTACCTAAAGATATAGCGTGTGGGGTCTTAAAGGCCTGAGGGTAAAGAAACAGCCATCTGGCTCTGAAGCAACAGAGCCCACATGGAGAAAGCATACCAGCCTGTGTGATCACAAAGTTTTAAAGGGATAAGGCAACAGGTATCATGAGAACAAAAAAATCTTATCATGGAGAATGAGAGGGGACTGCCGGGTATAGACCCAAAACCTATTTGCAGTGCACTGGACATCCCCTTACAGAAGGATCTCAGAGTGGAGATTAAAGAATACAGGGTATGAGACAGCAAAGATGAAACACAACTTTCCTCTAGTTCTTAATGCTTTCTCTTGCCCCACTATCATGATCCCAGTTCTACCATACTAATCTGGCCAAACTAGAGAAGGTATTCTAGTACCGATAGGAATTTCAAACACGGGGAATCCAGAGTGGATGGGCCCTTTACCAGTGTTATGAGTGGAGATACTGGGAGGGTGGAGGAAGGGCAGGATGGAAAGTGGGAACCGATTACAAGGATCTTCATTGACCTCAAAAGAAAGGTGGGTGAAAATATGACAAAAGAATTAGTACATTTCCAAGGATTGATGAGGGATGGGTGGCGGGCATTGAGGGGGGAAAAATGAGGAGCTGAGGCCAGGGGCTTGGGTGGAGAGTGGATATTTTGTGAATAAGGAGGGCAATTAATGTACTGATGGGCTTCAAACAGATGATGTATTTATGGATGGTGGTTAGTGTTGTAGGAGCCACTAATGAAAAGATCATAAAAGAAACAAAAATAATCTTGGCAGGGGCTCATGCAAGGATGATCTCAGGCTGGATTAGACCAGTCAAAACAGCTACTGGAGTCGCCTCACCCTGTGTCTATTATTGAGTCAGCCATGATGCTTAGGACCCACAGCCCCAGCAGCTGGCCAGAGAGGGAGGTGGATCTCTGAGGCCATTCCACAGGGGGAATGGTCCTCTGTCCTGCAGGGCCCACCCTCCTTTGTAAGCATGCTGCCTGGGGCAAGGCTTTCATGGAGTCCACACCATGGGAGCTCTACTACTCATGGGGGATTGGCAGGAAGTCTCTGCTCATGCGCACACACCACCAACTAGCTGGAGGATCTCCGTGAACAAAGCCTGAGGCAGACAACAAGCCCACTAACTGATGCTGTAAGAGATACAATCAGCATCCAGAAACCTGCAACTGGGAGTAAGAGGCAGCATACCTTGGTCCCAGCCCCTCCCACTCTAATCTACAAAGAGTGACATTGCAAAGCAGAGGGTTTTCATAAAGCACTTCCAGGACTGTGGAATGAGCAGCCTCGTTTGTGGACATGGATACTCTGTGATCCAGACGTACTACCTCCTCCCTTACAGTCAGCTGAGACAAAAACCCTTGCAAGCAGAAAGCCATGCATCTGAACAGTATCCACCAGCCACTCATGTGCAGCACAGCTGCCTCCAAAGAGCCTTCCTGAGTGAGAGAGAAATCATGCAGAAGCCTGGTCTGCACTCAAGAGAGTTTTATGAGCGTAGGGAGGCGTGGTGGGCAAGTCTGGCCGACCCCAGTGGCTGAATTGAATTTACATGGCCTAGATTGGTCAATCCAGGTACAGGAACCACCCAGGTGACCTCCCCTTCATGGCCAGAAATCTGGACCTCTGAGCATGCACAGGGTGCCTCTCCTAACTGGGCTCTTATCTTGGCCCTATGGGCATGCATAACGGATGCCCCAGTCCCTAGCATAGCTACCTAACATTTGCCCCCCTGAAGAGATATGGACCCAAATCTTTGGGGGTACTGGGCGACGACATCTCTAGCTGCTTCCTGCTGGCAAAAGGGGCGAGGTGGGGCTTTGGGTCCATACCCTTCCTACACTGCTGGGAGGGGTTGTCCATTGAGGGCAACTTTATCCAGGATGGATAAGGTTGAGGTGGTCCAGGAGATGGTAGTCGTGGACCTGGCACACTTGGTTCAGAAGCTTTAATCACCCGATAACTTCTGAGAAAAACAAACGGTCTAAAAGGTGAACAGTTTGACTACGACAAGGCTAAGCTTGTGAGGTGGCAGTGGCCTTGAAATTAGGTGAGTGTCACAGGAAACAAAAATAATCTTAGGATTACCAGACATGTGTGTTTGTTCATTGGAAGTACAGGAAGAGGGATAAAAGCATTCACACTTTCCCCTAGGAGGGCACAGGTTTGGGCACTACTAGGTGCAGTCGGATCACTGATTCATTTATGATGCTAAGGTCTTGGACCCGCTGATAAGACCCATCCTTCTTTTTAACCCTATAACGCTTCAATTTTAATTTTTGGAAAAATTTTCTTTTTGTTGTGGTCTTTCATAGTTATAAATATATATATATATGTATTAATATATACATTTTTTAATGTTATGAAAACATCATGCTTCGCGTTATAGAGTTAAATGGAAATAGTGGGCTAGTGCAGGACGAGTCAAATGTGACCAAAATAGAGTACCTGCCTAAGCCATTTTGAATTTTCTTGGGTTCAATTGGAGTAAAGACTTGTAAATTACCCGGGGTCCAAATTCCCATGGTGCCTCCTACAACGGGTAGAATGTTCAGGGATGTTTCAGGGCTGGGAGATTAATAACCCCTAAGTCCAGGATACCTTAGGACAGGGGTCCTTAAACTGTTTACCCAGGGGGCCAGTTCACTATCCCTCAGGCCTTTTGAAGGAAAGACTATAGTTTCAAAAATCAAATATTACGAACAAATTCATGTGCACACTGCACATCTTGATTTGAAGTTCAAAAAAAAAATAAATGGGGCACGTACACCCGACAGAAAGGATCAGCGTCCTCGGCTGTCTGCATGTGGCCCACAGGTTGTAGTTTGAGGACCCCTGCTCTCGGCATTCACCAAGAGGATGTGGTTTCAACCCAAAAGCTTGGAGACTCTACAATTTGTTTAAAAGTGATGGGGCAGAAGGAGTCCCTGATTGACCCACGCAAGACTAGTTTTCCCATCCCCTATTACTAAGAGTTCATAGTTATGGTTAAAGGGAACCAGGATATCCCGATCTGATCCCGTTACTTCAAGTGTGGGCTGACATTGCCACTAAGAAGCCTGCAAATATAAAAGACTTACTCCCTCCCGCAAAGAAAGGGCCCTTGTTTCCAAGGTTTCAGGAAACATGGAAGGACCGGAAAAACAAATGGTCCAAGTTCCCAAAACCACATAGGTGGAGGCCATCCCTCCCCATCACCCTCCCCCACCCCTCCCCTCCATCACCCCTCCCCTCCCCCATCCCTCCCCCACCCCTCCCCTCCCCTCCCCTCCCCATCACTCTCCCCTAATCGGCTTTATCCCATTTTGCAGGAGAACTCTGGGAGTGGGAGAGCTGGCTTCAAACCCTTTCTTTCAACCCCCGCCCTATAAGGTTTCTAGGGTCCAGAAATAGAAAATTTCTAACAGGCCCTTATTGAGTCACTCCCTCCCCCACCGGCCCCCCAATCTCACCCCCACCCTTAACAAGCAGCCCCCCCACACACTAGTACTGGTATGACTTCCATACTCATCAGCCCACCTGGAATGCTTGCCAACAACTTCTCCAGGTGCTGTTCACAACGGAGGAGGGCAGCCCTTCCAGACAGAGGCCCAGTAAGCAGTCAGTGAACCTGATGGTCAGCGAGCGGGCACTCCCCACTTGAGAGAAACTCTTTTGGCCACTACACCAACAATGTGGGATCTCAATTCCTAGCAAGGCCCAGAGGGCTTTACCAGGTATCACCCATTGCTCTTACATGACCCTCTGCGGAAGAGCTAGGAAACCTATAAATTTATCTAAGGTCGGTGAGAATTTTCAGGCTAAGAGAATGTCCGCCTGCCTTTCTAGAGTGGTTGATGGAAACCTACAGGCTTTATACCCCTAACAGCACGGAGGTCCCGAGAACAGGAGGGCAATAAATATTGCCTTTATGACTCAGTCAGTCTGCCTCAGACCTGAAAAAGAAGTGGGAAGGGTTCAAGGGAAAAATCTTAGTGATTTGATACAAGTGGTTCATTGAGTATATAACAACCGAGATGACCCTAGCACGACAGAGACAAAGAAACTAGCTAAAATACTAGGAATTGCCATGAGAGACCCCAGAGACTCAGGAAAAGGAGAGCATGGCCCACTCACGGAGAGACTAACCTGTGGGCACTGCCAAGCCATGGGGAAGGATCAATGTGCCTACTGCAGGAAAGAAGGACACTGGAAAAATCAGTGCCTTGAAAACCCCAGGAGAGGTCCACGACCCTCCACAAGAGTGGACGGGCCTCATCTGCAACGAGAAAGACCCAAGCAAGAGACAATAAGGCTTGAAGAGCTGCATGAAGGGGTCAGGGCTCTGTTTCACTTCGCCGCCAAAACCCAGGCTAACACTCCATATAGGCCAGGCAGTAAATTTCTTGGTGGACACAGGGGCCACCTTCTCAGGTTCAGAAAGGAATACGGGCACATTTACAAAAAGAAAGATGTGTATTACTGTGAGCCTATGATTCCTTCCACAGATAACTCACACCAGAATGTTTGCATGGAGGTTAGGTGGGCTTCCCAAGACAACAAGATAACAAATATCTATCTGCCCTTTCTCCCAGTTAGCCACCTGGTTATGATGGCACTGGCTCCTGGCTCAGCTGCTGAGTCAGTGAAGCAGTTATAGCAGGAGAAGACTAGGTGGCCGGTGGCCATCAACGGAAGGACCAAATCTCCACAGTGGGCTTCCTGTTTCAATATGGAGCCACGTCTGTCACCTACTGGACACCATCTCTATTCTGAGCTCATAATTGCCACCCCAGGTCTCAAATGCAGCGCGCAGATACACACTATATGAAACAGTCTCTGATTAACCCCTCTCAATAACTTGCTGACATGGGCTTCTGGATAATCCAGTACATTTACTTTCCAGATGAGAAAACTCCCTCAAAAGCACACAGGAGTTGACCCAGAGACAAAAACTGGTTAACAACAAAGTCATATTCACAACCAGCGTCTGGACCAAGAGCACGGTGCCCCACAGAACTGTGCCCATCGAGAAGTCAATATCTCCTGGACTCTCAAAAGATCTGAGCTGATGCCCCCCCTCCCACCTCCTTGCAGCCCCCAAAGATTGTATTTCACAGGATGGCACCGGAGCTGCAGCTCGCGGAGAGGGACATATCTGATCAGAGAACACAGAGCAGAACAAGGGGGAGGAGGGGAGAATGGAGCACATCCTGGCCCACTATACCTTGAGGATGATGTTCCCAATCAGAGAAGCCAGTCCACAGAAAAGACCACATGGGCAGCCCCACGATGAGAAACGTCCCTCAAAGTCCCATTGCCCTAGAGGGGACAACACTGGAGACACAGTGTGGGAACTGCGCCCGAACTGATCTTGCTACATCGAGGCATGACACTAAGGGAGTGCAGCGGAAGAGAAAGAAAACGGAGTATCAAAGTCCCCGGGGAATACCAAAGGTGGACTTTGTGGTCAGGGCTCGGTGCCCCAACAGACTGGACTGGAAAACACTCCTAAAGTTCACCACACAGTCCTTGTACTAACTATGAGCTTTTCTTTCTTGGTTAGTTTTGTTTTCTTTTAGTGTCATTGGATTTTTGTTGTCTTGGTTTTTTTGGGTTGCTTGTCTTGGTTTTGTGCATGTTATTACCTTTTCTGGTCTGTCTAAATTAGATAGGCTGGATGTCCAATCTGGAGGACAAAACCCAGGACCAACACTTCTGGGGTGTGGGGCATGGGAAAGAGGGAGGTGGGCGTAAAGGAAGCGGTGTTAAGAAACCCAGAAACAAGAGAACAGGAAGTCATGCATATCCGTGGTGAGGTAGATGTAGGAGGCCTGGTAGGGTGGGATCAAGGGTAATGGAACCAAGAAGAATTACTGAAACCCAAAGGAAGACTGAGCATGGCAGTGGGCACAAGAGGAAAATGAAAGGGAAATAGAAGAGCAAGCGAGGAAGCAAGGGCCTGTTATAGAGGTCTTTTAAAAAGTATGTCCATATGTAAATATATTCATATATGAGCATGGGGAAATAGACCTACGTCCATATATTTATAGGTTTCGTATTAAGGTAGCAGATGGACTCTGGGCCTCCACTCAAATACTCCCTCATTGCAAGAATACTTTGTTCTATTAAACTGGCATTCTATGGTGCTCACCTTCCCCACAGGTACACTGAAGACAAAGCTGATGGTGCCCAGCTGTCAAAAGATATAGCGTCTGAGGTCTTAAAAGCTTGAATGTAAACAAGCGGCCACCTAGCTCAGAAGCAACAAAGCCCACATGGAATAATCACACCAGCCTATGAGATCACGAGGTTTCGAAGGGATCAGGTGTCAGGCATCATCAGAACAAAAACATCTTATTGGGAATGAGAAGAGTGCTTGGTAGAGACCCAAAGCCCATTTCCAGACCACTGGACAATACCTTACAGAAGGGTCTCAGAGAGGAGATGAGCCAAGACTAGGTACGAGATAGCAATGATGAAACACAACTTTCCTCCAGTTGCTAAATGCTTTCTCTCCCCCCATTATCATGACCCCAATTCTACCTTACAAATCTGGCTAGACCAGATAATGTACACTGGTACAGATAGCAACTGGAAACACAGGGAATCCAGGGTGGATGAGTCCTTTAGGACCAGTATTATGAGTGAAGACACTGAGAGGGTAAGCGGGAGGGCAGTTTGGAAACGGGGAACTGATTACAAGGATGTACATTTTACTTCAACAGAAAAGTGGGTGAAGGGGGATATCAGACAGTGCAAGATATGACAAAAATTAGTAAATTACCAAGGATTGATGAGCGAGGGGTAGCGCACATGGGGGGTGGGGATGGGAATGAGGAGCTGAGGCCATGGGCTTGGGTGGAGAGTGGATATTTTGAGAATGAGGGAAATGAATGTACAAATGTGCTTTACACAACTGATGTATGCATAGAATGTGTTTAGTGTTGTATGAGCCCCTAATAAAACGTTAAAAAAAAAAAAGATCTGGGCAGAGGACTCATTCAAGGATCATCTCAGGCTGGATTAGACCCTTCTAAGTAGAAAGTCCTGCATCTGAACAGTATCCACCAGCCATTCATGTCCAGTTCTGCTGCCTCCAAAGAGCCTTCCTGGGTTTGTCAGATCTCTCTGGGGACAGACAGACCTTGGTCCTCTGCTCTGCGTGAGAAAGAATGCATGTAGAAGCCTGATTGTCATCCAAGTGGGTTTTATGAGCATTAGGGAGGCATGGTGGGCAACCCTGGTCAACCCCAGCAGCTGAATTTAATTTACTTGGCATTGGTGGGTCAATCAAGTTGCAGCACTCACCCAGGTGTACCTCCTCTTCCTGGCCGGAAACCTGAACCTCTGAGCACGCACAGTGTGCCACTCCTTCTTGGGCTGCTACCTTGGCCCTCTGGGCATGCATAATGGACACCCCAGTCCCTAGGATAGCTACCTAACATTTGCCCCCTGAAGAGGTATGGACCCAAATCTTTGGGGTACTGGGCGACGACATCTCTAAGTACTTCCTGCTGCAAAAGGGGCAAATGGGGCTCAGAAGGGATTGTCCACTCAGGTCCCAGGATGGATAAAGTTGAGGTTGTTCAGGAAATCGTGGTCCTACAGCTGGCACACTTGGTTTGGAGGCCTTGGTAACCTGAGAACTTCTGGAAAAACAAACAAAAAGACAAAAGGTTGAAGAGTTTAAGTGAGACAAGTCTAAGATTCGGAGGAGGTAGTTCCCTTCAAGTTAGGTGAGTGTCACAAGAAATAAGTATACTTAGGATTATCAGGCATGTGTTTGTTCACTCTAAGTACAGGAACGGGGATTAAAGCATTCACAATTTCCCTAGGAGGGCACAGGGTTTGGGCACTACTAGGTGCAGTGGGATCACTGCTTCATTTATGATCCTAAGGTCTTACACCTGCTGATAAGACCCATCCTTTTTAACCGTATAATGGCTCAATTTTCAATTTTGGGAAAATGTTTTTGTTTTTATTCTTTATTTTCAAAGTTATCTATCTATTTATCTGTCTGTTTATCTATCTATCTATTAATATATACATTTCTTTATATGTTATGGAAATATGCTCAGCGTTATAGAGTTAAATGGTAATATTGGGGTACTACAGGGGGAGTCAACAGTAATCAAAAGTAGAGTAACTGCCTAAGTCATTTTTAATTTTCTTGGCTTCAATTTGAATAAAAGGCTGGTAAATTACCCAGGGACCAAATTTCCCTGGTGCCTCTACTATGGGTAGAATGATCAGGGGTGTGTCAGGGCTGCGAGAATAGTAACCCCTAAGTCCAGGATCCCTTAGGGCAGGGGTCCTCAAACTGTTTACCTAGGGGGCCAGTTCTGTCCCTCAGATCATTGGAGGGTCAGACTATAGTTTTTAAAAAACCTATGAACAAGTTCCTATGCACACTGCACGAGCCGGCTGCTAAGCAGGACAGGCAGAGGCAGCAAAAACACCCTGAGGGTGGAATAAATGTCGTCAGGCCACATGTGCCCCACGGGCCACAGTTTGAGGACGCCTGCCTTAGGGGTTCCTGTGTGCACTGGGGATGAAGGTCTCTACTGCTCCTCAAAAGGAGAAATGCTCTAACTTCTGGCATCTCCGCCCATTTCCCATCACTCTACAGAACTGTTCCAGGTGAATCAGGGTTGGAAGGAAAAGTGTGCCATTCTCTGGCCACCATTCTCCTTTCTCAAATAAAGTTGCATAGTGTATCAGCTTTTGTTTGTCTAGCCTCTGTGTCAACTCTATCCCAATTGGACAGGATTCATGCAAGGGGGCAATTCCTGAGTATGAAGCTGCTAAGTCCCATCTCGAAAGCACAAAACAAGGCTATTTAGAGCTTGCTGCCTCAAGGTCAATAACCCCGCTTCAGAGCAGACCCCTGGTGTGCTATTAAACTGATGCCTCTGACAGGTGCCCCCACCATAGACAAAGGGTCAAAGAGCAGTCACTGTGGGCGACTTTAGGTCCAACCATTTTCTAGACAATAAGCTAGGAGGACCACTGCTTGGGATGGCCCCACAGCCTTCCAAGATGCCTGCTGGCAGGAGCAGACTCTCAAATCTCTGAAGGGAAGGGGCATCTGGCAGCTCAGGGAACCTTTAGGAAAATTGGAATTTCTGGCTGGAACATCATGGCAGCTGAGCTATATTAAGAGCTGTCCCCAAAAGTGCGTGAAGAAACACCACTGAAAGCCGAAAAGTAAGGGTTACCCAGGCTAGGCTTCCGAACGCCTTTGTCTTAAGACTGAGCAACGGAAAACCAGCCAGTAACAAGGAACAAACCTACACTGGTAGAACACTAACCCTAGAACACCTGAAGTTTTCAATGCAGGAAATAATATTTTTTTTGTTTTTATTCTTTACTTTCATTGTTATCAATATATATAACAACCAAAGTATATTTTAAAAGTACAAATTTTCAAAAATATAACCAAATTGTCATATTTATAATATATAATTTTGGTGCCAGATACATTTTAATTAAATGTTACAAAAAAGTCCTGCTCAGTGTTATAGGGCTCAAGCAGCTTGTTTTAAAAACCAGGAGAAAGGCAAAGGGAACGGAGGGTAAAAGGGAAACATTTGGCTGCCGGGACAAGGCAGGGCTATCTCCCAGGCCTAAATCAACCAGCTCCCGAGGCAGTGCCCTTCCACGTGTTTGGACTGGTGGGCACCATTTTGGCCAGGGTCATAGGCCCTGTTTCCCCATGGCGGCTATGTAGGTTCTCTGGGAAAACCATAAAGAGCCTTGATAATGGTGAAGCCATTCTGAACTGACAGAAGCCACCATGAAAGGTAAATAAAGTAGCTATGAACTGTCAATGAACTAGCTGATATTGGGGTGGTAGGCCGTGCAGACGTAGCCCAAGGGAATGTCCCAAAGGAAATGGATGTTCAGAAGGCTTTTGAGAACAAGAGCAGTTTTTGTTCAACTAAGAATGGCTAACCGCAACACCCCACTTCTCTACTCTGCCTGCTTGCACACCTGCACATTGCACAAGTATAAAAACCTTTGGAAAATTCAACTGGGGGCTGCTCAGTCTCCTCTCAAGAGGGCTGACAGACCCTGTGCAGAAAATAAAACTTTTTCTGTTGAACTTGCCGGTGGTCGGAGATGCTTTCTTTCTGGGAATGGACAGTAGCTACAACATTTCGAGGTGCACCGAGATCCGAGTGCCACTGTCGGAGCCTGCTTAGAAAGGGGAACCAGGACATCCTGATCTGATCCCTTAAATTCATGTGTGGATTGACATTGCCACTAAGAAGCCAACATATATAAAAGACTTACTTCCTCCCCCAACATAAAGAGTTCTTGTTTCCAAGATTTCAGTAAACATGGCAGGACCGGAAAAACAACCTGTCCAAGTTCCTAAAACCACCAAGGTGGAGGCTGTCCCTGTCCCTCCCCCCTCCCTTCCCCCTTTCCCTACCTGTCTGATTTATCCCATTTTGCAAGAGGACTCTGGGAGCAGGAGAGCTGGCTTCCGACCCTTGGTGCCGCTGCCACCCTATCAGGTTCCCAAGGGGCCGGAGAGAGGAATACTCACAGCCTCTTTTTGAGCCCCCCCACCCCACAACAAATACACTAGGGCAGGCATGTCTTAACAACCCCCAGAGAAAGATCACTCAGCAGCAGCCATTCTCCCCTTAAGGCAAGCAGCCCCCAAACCTGGGAAGACTCCCGAATCCCTTTTTCAGTATATGTTCCCTTTTGTTCCAGGGGTTTGTATAATTGGAACCAACAAAACCCCTTTTTTCTGACAAACCATAAGGTCTGATTTCTTTGCTAGATATGGTTTTCCATACTCATCAGCCCACCTGAGGTGATTTCCTGCAACTTCTCCAGGTGCTGTTCATATCAGAGGAATGGGACCCCTTCCAGAGAGGCCCAGAAGGCAGTCAATGGACCTAATGGTCAGCCAGCGGGCACTCCCCACTTGAGAGAAATTTTTTTCCCCACTGCACAACCAATGTGGGATCCAAACTCCTAGCAAGGCCCAGAGGGCTTAAGCAGATATCACCAGTTGCTCTTGCAGGGCCTCCGCTTAACCACTAGGAAGCCTATAAATTTATCTAAGGTCAGTGAGAATTCTCAGGCTCCTACAAGAGAATGTCCGCCTGCCTTTTTAGAGTGGCTGATGGACGCCTACGGGCTTTATACCCCTATTGACCTGAAAGCCCCCTGAGAACAGGAGGGAAGTAAGTATTGCCTGTATTATTCAGTCAGTCTGCCTCAGACATGAAAAAGAAGTGGGAAGGGTTTGAAGGGAAAAATCCTAGTGATTTGGTAGAAGTGGCTCATTGAGTGTATAACAACAGAGACAAAGAAACTAGCTAAAATACTAGTAATTGCCATGAGAGACCCCAGAGGCTCAGGAAAAGGAGAGCATGGCCCACTCACGGAGAGACTAACCTGTGGGCACCACCAAGCCCCGAAGAAGGATCAATGTGCCTACTGCAGGAAAGAAGGACATTGGAAACATCAGTCCCTTGAAAACGCCAGGAGAGGTGCACGACCCTCCACTAGAGAGGACGGGCCTCATTCACACCTAGAAAGACCCAAGCAGGAGACAATAATGCTTGAAGAAGCTGAATGAAGGTGTCAGGGCTGTTTCACTTGGCCTCCAGGATCCCACGCTAACACTCCAAAAAGGGGGCCAGCCAGTAAATTTCTTGGTGGACACAGGGGCCACCTTCTTGGTTTTGGAAAAGACTACAGGTGCATTGTCAAAAGGAAAGATTTTAATTACAGGTGCCACATGGCAGACCCAAGCATACCCATGGACAACGGCCAGAATAACAGATTTAGCACAAGAGACAGTTCCACACTCCTTCCTGGTAATGCCTCAGGGCCCCTTTCCCCTAATTGGTCGGGATTTATTACGATAAATGGTGGCCATGATTACTTTCTCATCTGCTGCAACCACCTTAACCCTTGAACTTGAAAAGGCAAAGGTTTTGCTCACCGCTCCACTGCCAGAGGGATATGTGTTTTATCAAAGAGCAGAAGAAACCTCCTCAAAGGAACTTCTTGATAAATGGCTAAAAGATATTCCTTTTGTTTGGGCAGAGAACAACCTGCCAGACCTTGCTGAACATCAGGTGCCTGCGGTCGTACAACTTCTGAGCTCAGCCACACTGGTGAGTGTCAAGCAAAACCCTACTCCCTGGAAAGCACAGGTGGGTATTGCTGTTCACATATGCAGACTAAAGAGGACAGGCATTTTGGTGCCCTGCAAGTCCACATGGAACGCTCCCCTGCTGCCCATGCCGAAACCGGGAACTGAGGACTTCCAAATGGTGCAGGATCTCGGAGAGGTAAATGCGAGGGTAGAAACTGTCCACTCCACGGTACCAAACTCCGAGACCCTCCTGAGTACTATCCCATCAAACTGAATTTGTTATACTGTTTTGGACTTAAAGGATGCTTTGTTCTCCATACCCTTGTCCTCTGTACGTCAACCCAATGAAGACTTACAGGAATACAAGGAGGAACACCCCCAAACCCCCTTGCTCCAGTATGAAGATAACCTCCTCCTGGCCTCCGAAACCCTGGAGGAATGCCCAAGTGCTACCGAGGACCTGTTAATAGTCCTTGGCCAATTGGGGTCCAGGTAATCTGCAAGAGAGGCTCAACTGTGTGTCAATAAAACTGTATACCTAGGCTACCAACTGGAGGAGGGAAAACAGACCTTGTCCCCCAGCCGCACTGAGGTGATCCTCAAAATCCCAGTCCCTGAGACTAAGAGGCAGGTGTGAGAGTTTCTAGGATTTGTGGGGTACTGTCCATTGTGGAATTTGGGATTTGAGGGATTAGCCAAACTCCTATATGCAAGTACTGGGGAAAGGAAAAAACTTCAATGGACTGAAGTAGAACAGCAAGCCTTTGAATCCTTAAAAACGTCGTTCATATGGGCACCCTCTCTTCCCCTTCCAGACATAGAAAATCCCTTCCAATTGTCTATGAGGCCAGGGGCACAGCAAAAGGAATGCTAACTCAGAACTTGCAGCCATGAAAGAGACCTGTGGCCGATCTTTCAATCACACTAGACTCTGTAACTGCAGGATGGCCGAGCTGCATGCGAGCTGAGGCTGCCACGGCCATCCTAGTTATAGAAGCTAGGAAGCTTACACTGGGGCAGGATATTGCTGGGGTAGGGGGACCTATGGTTGAGCCCCTCCTAACAAGTCCCCTGGACCGGTGGATCTCGAATGCCAGGATTATACCACAAATCCCCAAGGTAATGGCCATGACCATGCCATCCCAAGTGTTACTGCCACAACCTACATACTCGGAAAATGATCTAAAGGTAAGCCAAGAGCTGGGCTGCCAAAGAAACTCGGAGCATCCAGGTGGCTGCTCCATCCTGATGGAAGAAGATTCATGCCAGAAGCTCTGGGAGAGATCTGATTCAAGGACTACATGAAGGTATGCACTCAGGATCCTCTAAATGGTCTCAGTTGCTCCTCAGGTACTTTTACATACCCAGGCTTGGACACTGGGTGGCAGATGACACCACTGTTGCTTGCACTGTGCTCGCTCAGGGAAACATCCCTAGAAAAGAAAAGGAGCAACCCCAACCACAAGCTCGAGGTAGTACTCCTGGAGAATTCTGGGAGGTGGACTTTATGGATATCAAACTTAGAAAGTATGGCTACGGGTATTTGCTGGTGCTAGTGGACACCTATTTTGGATGGGTGGGAGCCTTCCCAACAAAGAAGGACACTTCTGCCACTGGGTGTAAATTATTAGTAACTAAAATTGTCCCTAGATTTGGCTTCCCACCACCTTGGGGTCCAACAATGGCCCAGTATTCATTGCTCAAATTACTAAAGTATTAGCAATGCTTCTAAATATTAACTGGAAGCTCTACTGGGCTTATAGGCCCCAAAGTTCAAGGCAAGTAGAAAGAATAAACAGAACCCTAAAGGAATTGTTAGTTAAGTTGCATTTAGAAACTGGCGAGAACTGGATTGATCCTTTCTTTACCTTTTGCCCTACTTCGAGTTCGATGCACTCCCTATGTGAAAAGCACGACCCCGTTTGAATTTAAGTTTGGCAGACCTTCCCCAATTCTCCCAAGACTGAAGGAAGTAGAAGTAATGGAAGTCACTACTTGTTCCTTCATGAAGTGCCTGCAGGCTGTCCAGCAGGTGAGACAAATCATCTGCTCCGACACCTTCATTTTGGGCCCAACCAAGGGAAAGGTGAAGAGGCAGCCCACAACTTGCAACCTGGAGACTGAACGTGGGTAAAGAAGCACTGACCCGAGACCTTAGAACCTAGGGGGACTGGCCCATACTAGGTGATACTTATAACACCAACTGCTATTAAAGTAGTGGGGAAGGGGCCGTGGATTCATCAGTCACAAGTCAAAAAAAGCCCTCCCTGAGCATATCCTGAAAAGATGAACACTCAGAAAGACAGAAAAACCCTCAAAATTAAGGCTTTACAGAACTTAATTGTTTTTGTCTGAGCATTGCTGACAGCACCCGCCATTTCGCCCAACCACAAACACATCTGTGGACTGCTACTCGAACCTCCAACAGTGAATATGTAACTTCTTACACTGGGTCTGACCCCCGTTTCCGCTTTGATTTGTTTGATTTGCTAGGAAAGAGCTGGCATTCCGGATCCTTTAAAGGTAAAGGGCACAATGGGGCCCATAACCGGAATCCCGTCCTATGGGTGCGGAATACCCTCTATAGAAAGAAGGCTCCAAACACACCATTTCTATAGATGCCCGGCTCATGGGCTCCCTAACTGCCAAGGGGAGGGACATTGCCATTGTGCAGCTTAGGGTTGTGAAACTATCATCTTCAGGGTGGAAACTTGTTAAAGACGACCCTATTGTTTTTACAAGAATGGGACTCAAGTCGGAGGGGTTTGATCCCACCACGTGTATGGTTTCCAAATGTAACCCAATAAGAACTGGATTCAAGCGTTATTGGGTTCACTGGGAACACATGGGGAATTCAGTATTATGTAAATGATAGAGATCCCGGGACAACCTTTACTATGCAGCAAAGTAAAATATGGCAACTTCCTGTCCATAAATAGGCCCAAACCTGGTGATAAATCCTGAAGAGCCACAGCTGGGTGTCATTAAGATTCCTTTGCCGCACCCTCCAGACTCTTCAGTAACTTTCCCGTTCACTGCCAGCCCAACTCAAAGGGCCCTTCCCATTCAGGAGCCACCTCAAGGTTCTGTGTTTGATACTCTGGATGCTGTATTCCAATTTATGAACTCAAATCCTAACCTCGCAACTGATTGTTGGCTTTGTCTGAACCCTGCTCCCCCTTACTCGGTAGGCACAGCTACAAATAGCACTATTGGTGCAGAGCGTAATCCAATTAGAAATGTTAGTAAGAAGGATTACACGAAGCAGCAGTCTGTAGGTGAGGTTAGAGTGGACTCAACTCTAGCTCACTTTAAAAGATTACCAAGGGCGAAGACTGTTTTTATTCATCTAATTATCCCTTTAATATATCAAAATATCAAGATTTTTGCCTTCAAGCTGTTCCTATTGAACCAAATGGTGATCCTTATTTGTTATCTGCCCCAACGGGTACTTGCTTTACTTGTTCCACAGGACTAGCACCCTGTCTCCTTTCCCCAGTATTAGCAGCAGACCCGGGTATTTGTGTCCTAGTGCATGTTATTCCTCAAGTGTACCTGTGTTCTGGTGAAGGAGGTAGGGATAACTTTGGAATTTCTGGATGAGCTAAAAGAGCCCCAATGTCAGTCCCACTGTTAACGGGGCTTGGGATTATGGGATTAGCTGCAGTCGGGTCAGTTGCTTTAATACAAGGAAACTTAAACTATCAGACTCTTAGTCAGCAAATTGCTTTAGATTTACAGGGATAAAAATACCATGTTTCCCATTTAGAAAGATCCTTAGACTCCCTTGTAGAAGTGTGTTGCCAAACTGCCGAGGGCTTGACTTGCTCCTTTTGAAACAAGGAGTGTTGTGCATGGCATTAGGAGAAACTTGTTTTATGCAAACCATTCAGGAATCATTAAAGATAGTTTAGCCCTGGTTAGGAAAAGATTAGAGGAAAGAGTCAAGAAAAGAAATGAAGAAACCAATTGGTTTGAAAAGCTACTTAATTGGGCAACCTGGCGAACCACCCTAGTAACGCCCCTAGCCGGATCCCTAATCCTCCTCCTGCTAAACCTCACGTTTGGACCAATAATAACCAATAAGCTAGTGGCAGTCCTCAAACAGAAAGTACAAACCATAAAACTCTTAGTGCTGAGCCCACCATACACTGGGCTGGCTACCGCAGATTCAATGATTTGAACTCGGCTAAGAAGAGGAGGGAATGTAGCAGCTCTGGGCAAAGCTTAAACAGCCTTGACAAGAGAAGTCATTTTGAGCTGATAGAAGCCATTATGAACAGTAAATAAACTAGCTATGAACTGTCAACGAACTAGCTGATATTGGGGAGGTAGGCTGTGCAGACGTAGCCCAAGGGAACGTACGGAAGGAAAGACCAGAGCAGGTAATGTTCAACTAAGAATGGCTAACTGCAACACCCTGCTTCTCTACCTGCTTGCATACCTGCACATTGCAAAAGTATAAAAACCTTTGGAAAATTAGACTGGGGGCCACTCAGTCTCCTCTCAAGAGAGCTGACAGTCTCTGCGCAGAAAATAAAACTTGTTCTGTTGAACTTGCCCGCGGTCTGGGTGGCTTTCTTTCTGGGAAGAGACAGTAGCTACAACAGACACAGGTGGCGCCATTCTGCCTGGGAGTGGAGTCATGTGGCTGGGAAAATGGAAGCCGCAGATTGTGGCCTAGCCGAAAGCCAGCCTGGAGCCAACCACCCAGCCAGAGACCGGCCCAAACCAACAGGGTAGATGTGGGCGCTCCCAGCCATCCTGATTGGCGGAGCCGCAGCACACCACTGTGTCCCAGTCTTGGTGCAACAGACTCCATTTTGAGGCCTGCACCTCCATCTTAGCTCTCAAGACTGACCCCTAACCGACCTCCCCTCCCCTGCTCTACCCCAAATTCCTGGAACCAGCTCGTCCCAAAGCCAGAATGTTTTCTGAATATATGGTCACTCCACCCCTCCCTCACATATAGATAAGATTAACGACCCCTCTGAAGCACCTATGTGCGCAGATCCTCCCCAGCCATGATCAAAATACTCTACGGACAACCTTTTCTTTTCTCGCCTCTTCCTGCAACTGATTGCCCTCTGCTAGCTTCGTACCTTCCATACTTGTCCTTGCTCCGCAACCTTCTTAGACAACACGAAAACTCCCCCATCCCTGAACCATCTCCGACCTCTGCTGATCACCAAAAACCAGTGCATCCTGGAAATGCTGTGTTAATTAAATCCCTAGCACCCAGACCCTTAGCACCCCGGTGGGAAGGCCCTTACACCGTAGTGCTCACTACTCCCTTGGCAGTCAAGGGTCTTGGAATAGATTCCTGGGTACATTTGTCCCGAGTCAAGGCAGCAGTGAACTCTGACCATGGCTCCCAGTGGTCTGACTCAGTCTAGTGGTCCTATGTCTCTCCGCCTCACTCGCCTCACCAAGCCAGCCAGCTAAACCTAACATAATTTCCCCTTTTGCTAGCGATTTTACTTGACTGAAAACTATACCAATTACGCCCGCACTAAGCATTATGATTATTTGCTGGCCACCGCTGACTGCCCACCCACAGGGTGCAGAACACCCATATACTTAAATTTCACTGACTTTAAGCGGCATCAAGGAAAAGCTGATCCCATTATTTGCTACCTGTATGACCAGAAGGCAACTACCCAATGTGCAAAAAGGTGAATACAGAAAAATGTAGGGTGTCCTTGGTCTTCCTGCCAGATACTTTACCTTTCCCTTTGTCCCCAGGGATGATTCTACTACCATAAATCTAAATACACTCTCACAATCCCAGACCCCTGGGATAGCCGCTGGACACCTCTGGTTCCAGGAGCGTGGTACGCCACTCGCCGAGAGAAATTTCCAGACGCCAAACTCTATGTATGGAGGTCGCTACTCCAGGTCCAATCCACCATCCACTGTAATATTCAGATCCAAGACCTTCAACTCACTAAGCAAATTTCTAAACCTTCTGAGTCTCCCTTCTCCCAGCTTACCCTGCTACAGCAGGGACTGGCCATCGCCACTTTGCTGGACTAGCCAACCTCTCCACCTGCTGCATGTGTGCAGCCCTAGAACGCCCTCCTCTGGTAGCAGTACCAGGTCCTGCCCTGTCATTTTCATCCAACGTAAAGACCACAAAACCCATAACCATCCCCAATATTCCTCTGTACATCCAACCAGAAAACACTCAAGTGCCCTTTTGCTACTCCAATCCATCGACACAGACATGTAATGTCACCCAAATCCCCTCCAAACCACTAACAGCGCCAGAAAAAAATTTTCTTTTGGTGCAACTATACACTAAGCATTTAAACATCAGTTCTACCTTACCCTTTTGTGCCTGCCCGTCACTCTGGTTCCGCAGCTCACTACATACACTCCGGCTGAGGTCCAGGACAAATACATCCAGGTATACAGTCGCCAAACTAAAAGAGCAGTTTTTCTTCCGATAGCAGTGAGAATCTCCTTAGCCTCAGCAGCAGGTGCAGTAGGACTCAGCGGCGGGACCCTTAGAACCTCTATCACCACAGCAGACAAGTTATCCACACGCTTCCAGCTGGCAGTTGATGCCTCTGCCAAATCTCTAGCCTCCCTGCAGAAACAAACAACCTCTGTTGCCCAAGTTGCCTTGCAGAGCCGCTGCACTTTAGACCTCATCACTGCTGAAAAAGGAGGAACCTGCTAATTCCTCCAGGAGGAATGCCGTTATTACATCAATAAGCTGGGAATTGTGGAAACTAGAGTCCAGACCCTCAACAAGCTAAACCGTGAGCTGCAAAACAACAGATTCAGAACAGACGGATCCTCTTCCTGGTGGAACTCTTCTCTGTACTCCTTCCTAGCCCCCATACTAGAACCCATAATTTTAGTAGTAATTTTGCTCTTAATTGCTCCTTGTCTCATTCAGCTCCTGCAAAGTTGACTCCGCGAAATCACCCGTATAGCAGTCCACCAGCAACAACAACCTCTCCACCCTGTGCCAGGCCGCAACTCCCAGTACTCTGCCTGGAAAAGCCCCTCCCCTTGCTCTTCGCCCACTACCCACAGGAAGCAGTTACAGAAATGGACTAATGTTGTCCCTTTTCCCTATAGGGTCAGTCTAAAACGTCCTGTCTTGGCACAACAGACTCCATTTTAGTTCTCAAGACTGACCCCTAACTGACCTCCCCTCCTCTGCTCAACCCCAAATTCCTGGAACCAGCTCCTCCCAAAGCCAGAAGGTTTTCTGAAGATATGGTCACTCCACGCGTCCCTGACATATGTAGGTAAGATTAACGACCTTCTCCCTTTGGAAGCACCTGTGTGCGCAGATCCACCCCCCCCCAAGCTATGATTCTCCCCAGCTGTGCCTGCCAGCAGTGGGCATAAAAACGCCGCCAGGATTTTTTCCCTGGCGTGGCTTCAATAGCTCAATACCCTGAGTTGCTGAACCCGCCACAAGTTCGCAATAAAGCCTGCTTCTAAAACTTAATTAATTGGGTCTTTGATTCTGTTTTCGAGTCCAAATAAACTTTTACACTGAGCCTCGAGAAGGCTTTGGGAGTCAAAATCCTCCCAGCCTCCAGGCAGCAGCGTCCCAGCCCCCTCCCAAATGCAGCCCGGGAAGGCAGGCACAGAGAGGCACATCAAGTCCCGCACACCAGCAAGAAACGGCGCAAAGACCAACACCAGCAAGAAACGGCGCAAAGACAGACACCAGCAAGAAACGGCGCAAAGACCGACACCAGCAAGAAACGGCACAAAGTCCGACACCAGCAAGAAACGGCGCAAAGACCGACACCAGCAAGAAACGGCGCAAAGACCGACACCAGCAAGAAACGGCGCAAAGACCGACACCAGCAAGAAACGGCGCAAAGACCGACACCAGCAAGAAACGGCGCAAAGACCGACACCAGCAGGAAACGGCGCAAAGACTGACACCAGCAAGAAATGGCGCAAAGACCGACACAAAAGGCTGGGGCTGCGGCAATACGCTACAAGCGTCCCCAGGGGCCTCCACCGTATTGGGTGGGGCGCCACTTGGATTGGCTCCCCTAGGCCAGGTGAACTCAACCCAACAATTCTCCCAAGGGTGGTGAGGTGAAAGGAGCCCAGAGGGGCCCACAACCCGTGAGACCAGCATGGGAAGGCCCACTCCTGGGCCCGGCTTACCTCATAGCTTCCAGTCACACAGCACCGCTTCTGTTCGAACATCACCGCTTCTGTTGGACCTCACCTGGGGCAGGTGTGCCTCGGTCCTCGGCTCCACGCCAGAAACAGCTCACGCCGAGGCCTGGTTTGGGATCCTCTTGAGTTTTATGAGCGGTTAGGGAGGCGTGGTCGATGACGTAGTTCGACCTCATTGGCTGTATTGTTGAATTGAATTCACCTGGCCTAGGTGAGCCAATGTAGGTACAGCGCCCACCCAGGCATAGCTCCCCCTGCTGGCTGGAAACCTGAACTTCTGAGCATGCAGTGAGCCTCTACTTCATGAGCCGGTAGCTCAGACCTCTGAGCTTGTGTAATGGGCCTGCCAGTCCCTATGCTAGCTCCCTAACAGGTTTTCCAGCCAAAGGTCTGCCTTCTGGGGCTGTTCTACAGAAAGCACTTGGTTCCTGACCCCTACGCATTCAGGGTGGTGGATGCCCTTGCTTCCATGCTTGCTTCTATGTAATTCTGGAATGGTCCTTGTTTCACACGGTCGGCGAGGTCAGGAATTCTGGGCTGGTTGGCTACCAGGCACAAAATAAATAGCCAACGGATTGAAATCTCAACCCCTATATTGGTTTATTATGGACCACACAGACTTGTCTTCTGGAACTTCCCTCCTCAATTTCTGAACCCTTGAACTCCTTGCCACCTCTACGTGGAAAACAAGGATTCCAAACTCCGATCACCACATCTGCCTGCCCCCCCCAGTCCCTCTGTGGTCCCCCTTGTCTTCCAGAGGTGCATTGTCAACCAGCAAAGTCGGGCCTCTCCATTTCTCAGAAGCTGCAGATTGTTACGTGACATCACCCTGTGTTTAAATGTTAGTGATTATGCTATCTAAAAAACAAATCTGAGCCAACTGGGGACAAACAAAACTCATTTCAAACACCAGCTCTGTCTCCCATAAGGTCCCGTGTACAACTGCTACAACACAACAGTGGGTCCTGCTGGGTCTCTACTATCATCTGGGAGGAAGGCTATTTATTACCGGGAATCCTACCTTGGTCCCTTGGTGTTAATTGCAGACTCACTGGGTGACGGATTGTATCTGACACGCACCATGTTTCCCGCAGCAAACACAACACTTTGTCAAACTCCGTTTGGTATTGCTCCATCCCTCCATCATTCTCCCTAATGACAAAAATAATTAACACATTCATATAAAAGCACAGGATGAGGAGAGCTTTAATTTATTCATCTAGTTCAGGGTCCTCCCTGTTATCAATATATGACAAGTTAATGTCATATATTAATTAAAAAGCAACAGTGAAGCAATTTAGGAAACTGAGGGATTGTCATGGGTCCTGGTTGTGACAGCATGTTTTGGGCATCATGGAAGATTACAGATTTGCCTTCTGTGGTATCTCATATCCATCATCCAAAAACTACCTGCTCTTAAGGGTAGAGAGAGTGAGCTTGTCTTTGAAAAAGGTGCCTGGGTCTCTTTTCCGGTTGCCGCAGCGCTAGGAACCATGAGTACCAAAGTCTCTCGCGACACCCTCTACGAGGCGGTGCGGGAAGTCCTGCACAGGAAGCAGCGCAAGCGCCTGAAGTTTTTGGAGACGGTGGAGCTGCAGATCAGCCTGAAGAACTACGACCCTCAGAAGGACAAATGCTTCTCTGGCACCGTCAGGCTTAAGTCCACCCCGTGCCCCAAGTTCTCAGTGTGTGTCCTTGGGGACCAGCAGCACTGTGACAAGCGAAGGCCGTGGAGATCCCTCACATGGACATCGAGGCGCTCAAGAAGCTCAACAAGAATAAGAAGTTGGTCAGAAAGCTGGTCAAGAAGTATGATGCCTTTTTGGCCTCAGAGACCCTGATCAAGCAGATTCCTCGAATTCTGGGCCCGGGCCTGAACAAGGCCGGGAAATTCCCTTCCCTGCTGACCCACAATGAGAACATGGTGGCCAAGGTCGACGAGGTGAAGTCCACCGTCAAGTTCCAGATGAAGAAGGTGCTGTGTCTGGCAGTGGCAGTTGGCCATGTGAAGATGACAGATGATGAACTCGTGTACAACATCCACCTGGCTGTCAACTTTTTGGTTTCGCTGCTGAAGAAGAATTGGCAGAATATCCGTGCTTTGTACATTAAGAGCACCGTGGGGAAACCCCAGCGCCTGTACTAAGCTACGGTTCAATAAACTTTATTGTTCCTGTTTAAAAAAAAAAAAAGAAAGAAAAAAGTGCCTGGGTTTGGTAGCTGCTCACAGGATAGCAGGTGTAACGTATTATGAGAATTTAACAAGGCTCTGAGAAGACGGTTATTGGAAGTTCTGGCTGGAGGGCAAGGCCATGACTCCTGAAAGATTCTGGATCCAAAAGTCAAGTCAGAACTGGATGCCACAGACTTTCTCAATCCAGCCCTCTTTGCCCCTCCCCTAAGGCCAATACATTTCTTTTTTTTTTCTTTCATTATTTATGTATTTATTTTAATCGTTTTATTGGGGCTCATAAGGCTCTTATCACAATCTGTACATACATCAATTGAGCAAAGCACCCTTATACATTCGTTGCACTCATCACTCTCATAATTCACCTTCCACTTGGGTTCCTGGAATCAGCTCGGTTTCCCTTTTTTTTTCCCCATCCCCCTCCCTCCCCGATCCCACCCCTGGTCCCTTGATAATTTATAAATAATTATTACATCTTATCTTACACTCCCCGGCGTCTCCCCTCACCCGCCTCCCCCTTGCCAATCTCCCAGAGAGGAGGTTACACATAGATCTCTGAGATCGGTTCTCCCTTTCTACATGCCCTTCCCTCCTGGTGTCGCCACTCCCACAGCTGGTGTTGAGGGGTTCGTCTGTCCTAGATTCCCTGTGCCTCCAGATCCCCACTGCACCGCTGTACATCCTCTGGTATAACCAGGTCCACAAGGCAAGGTAGGATTAGGGTCATGATGATTGGGAGGGGAGGAAGCGTTCAGGAACTAGAGGAAGGTTTTGAGTTTCATTGTTGCTACACTGAACCCTGAGTGGCCCATCTCCTCCTCACTACCCCTCTGGAAGGGGTGTCCAGCTGTCTACAGGTGGGCGTTGGGTCCCCATCATGCACTCCCCCTCTTTCACGGTGATGTGATTCTCACCACCACCCCACCTTTGATGTTGGAGACCTGGTCTCCTCTGTCCTTCATGATCACCTATGTTGGTGTGCTGCTTCCGTGTGGGCTCGGTTGCTTCTGGGCTAGATGGCCGCTTGTTTGCATTCAAGCCTTTAAGTCCCCAGACGCTATATCTCTCAGTAGCCGGGCACCATCCGCCTTCTTCACCACACTTGCTTATGCACACTTTCGTCTTCAGCCATTATGTGAGAGAGGTGATCACACAATGATTGATTTTGTTCCTTTGTATCTGCTACATGGTCCATTCAACACCTTGTATTCGCTTAGGCCGTGTGCTTCTTCTCTGTGGGCTTTGTTGCTTCTGAGCTAGATGGCCGCTTATTTGCCTTCAAGCCTTTAAGACCCCAGACGCTATATCTTTTTTTGATAAGCCGGGCACCATCAGCTTTCTTCACCACATTTGCTTACACACACGGCTGTCTTCAGTGATCATGTTGGGAAGATGGGTATCCTGCAATGGCTGCTTAGCAGGGTGAGGTGCTATTGTATTGGGGGATTATGCATGAGGAGACCCAATGTCCATCTGCTACCCTACTACTGAACCTATAAATATATGCATATAAATCTATTGCCCCCATAATCATAAATATGTTTACATATGTACATGTCTGTATTTAGGCTTCTCTGTATGCACTTTGCCTCCTACTCCTTTCCTCTATTTCCTTTCGCTTTCCTCCCGACCCATTACCATGTTTAGCCTTCATTCTGGATTCAGTAGTTCCTCTCAGTTACCTTGCTCTTGGTCACTCCCTTCCAGTCCTCCCCTCCCCTCCCTCCTCTGGTTTTGAACCATTCGCTGTTCCCTTGTCCCTGTGTTGGGCGACACCTCCTCCCTTCCCCTACCTCCCACGCTCTCATGTCCCTCCAGGACCGTTGGTCCTGTTGTTTTCTTCTCTCATTATTTGTCCAGCCTATCTTGTCTAGGTGGACCTGCTGACATAGTAATACGTGCATACAAATGGATATGACTTTGACTGCGCCCAAGTGGCCCATAAGAACATGGCTTTGACAGAAGCAACATCGACACGCTGATAAGCAGAAAAGCCACTAGCATACAAAATTTACTGGGTAAAAAAACAAAACAAATTTAAAAAGACTAAACAAAAAGATAGCAAATATTAAAAGAAAAAATTGCTAGTAGTTCAAGGTCCTTTCATTGGCCTTTAGGAGTGTTTTCTAGGTGTAGCTTGTGAGGCGCCACGTCCTGGCCCAGAAGACCATCCTTTCTACTCCCTCGGGCTCCCTTTGCTCTGCTTCCTCCACTGCTCCACTGCATGTCCCCAGTGTTTGCCTCAGTGTGGCGGGGTCAGCTCAGTTGCCCATCCCCCATTGTGTCTCAGGTGCTGTCCCGTGTAGGGCCATGTGTTGGTGCAGGATGTCATATCTCGTAGTGTGGTCAGCTGAATGGTCCTCTCTGTATGATGGGCTCTTCTAGCTGGTCTATCGACTTTGGGCTTGGTGGACCCAGGTGTACTCCACTATGTCCTTTCTCCTTCTTTTGTTTCAGCTTCCTTCTGGATGTGGTGTGGTGGGTCAGTTCCTTTCCCACTCCAGACAATCTATTTTTGTTTTCTGTGGTATTCCCTTCGAGTGTGGGGGTCGGCCTAATTCTGGTTTGGGCCGGCTTGTCGTCCAGCCTCTTTGTGTAGACCTCTGTACTTTGCGTTGTCCTCCTTGTTTGGTGTGTCGTGTTGGGGTCCGTATGCATGTTCCAAATCTGTGGGGACATAACCGATACTCTCCCCCGGGTGGGTTAGTACCCTGCCCCCCCCCCATACCATCCATTCGGATTCTCCCCCTCCCGGTTCTCCCTCTCCCTACCCCACTACCCCTTCTTTATGCTGGGCTCTTATGTACCTCCCTAGGTGTGGCCTGTCCTCCCTCCAACTATCTATGCTTCCTCCCGTTTATTGTGGGATGGATGTTTATTCTTCTATTTCTGTCATGCTGATTGTACTTATCTCAGGGGACTCATGTTGTACCTGTCCCTTTGGGTCTGGCTTACCTCGCTTAACATAATTCCTTCCAGCTCTTCCCATGAAATAACGTGTTTCATGTGCTCATCGGTGCTTTTCAGTGCTGCATAATACTCCATTGTGTGTATGTGCCAAAGTTTGCTAATCCACTCGTCTGTCGATGGAAACTTAGGCTGTTTCAAAGTCTTTGCCATTGTGAATTGTGCCGCAATAAACATTGGAGCGCATATGACTGGTCGTGTTTTATTTGCTGCTTCAACCGGGTATATGCCCAGTAGAGGGATGGCTGGGTCATGAGGTAGATCAATTTCCATTTTCTTTAGGTATCGCCAGATTGCTTTCCACAGTGGCTGTACAAATGTACACGACCACCAGCAGTGGAGGAGGGTTCCTACTTCACCACAGCCCCTCCAACACTTGTTGCTCTCTGATTTACTGATCTGGGCTAGCCTCAGGGGTGTTAGGTGGTATCTCATGGTTGTTTTGATTTGCATTTCTCTTATGGCAAGGGACTTCGAGCACTTTCTCATATGTTTATTGGCCATATTGATCTCCTCTCTAGTGAAAGTTCTTCTCATTTCTTTTGCCCACTTCCTTAGGGGGTTAACTGTTTTCCTCTTTTTGCAGGTCACGATGGTGTTGTAGATTTTAGTAATGAGCCCTTTGTCTGATGTGTCATTACTAAAAATCTTCTCCCAGTCTGTGGGTTGCCTTGTCACCCTCTTGGCAAAGTCTTTCGAGGTGCACATGCATTTTATTCTTATTAGATCCCATTTGTCGATTTCCAATTCACCTGTGTGTGTCCCCTTCCCTGTTGCAGTGAGCCTATGTGCTCCCTGGGCCAGTACGCTGAGATTAGTCCCGATTCCCTCCTTAATGGTCCTGATGGTTTGGGGTTTGACTTCTAGATCTGTGATCCACCTTGAGTGTATTCTTGTGCATGGGGTGAGGTAGACGTCTTATTTCAACTTTCTACATGTGGATATCCATTGTTTCCAGCACCACTTATTAAAGAGGGCATCTGCTTCCCACTTGACATTTTTGGGACCCTTGTCGAAGATCAGTTGTCTATATGCTGATGATTTTACTCCTGGGCTTTCTATTCTTTTCCACTGGTCTGAGTGTCTATCATTGTGCCAGTACCATGCTGTTTTGACCACTGTAGCTGTGTAGTAGGCATTGAAATCAGGTAGGGCGAGTCCTCCAATTGTGTCCTTCTTCTCGAGGAGTTCTCTGCTAATTCTGGGTTTCTTCCCTCTCCATATGAAGTTGGTGGTCAGTTTTTCCAATTCTTTGAAGAAGGTTGAGGGTAATTGGATTGGTATAGCAGGCCAATACATTTCTAAGGGTTATGGATTCTACTTCAGAATCGTTCTCAATCTCAATCCCAGGGCCCTCTTCACCATTGCTGGCTAGACCTGTTCACCTCTTGCCATATGTGTGTGTGTGTGTGTGTGTGTGTGTGTGTGTGTATCACACACACACACACACACACACATATGGGTTTATTGTAAGTCTGGGTCTGTAGGTTTCTCGGGTGGGAAATGTCTCGGTCCTTGGCTACACACTAGAAAGAAATTCACACCAAAGCCTGGTTGGTGATCCGAGTGGGTTTATATACAGGAGAGAAGAAGGTTCCGGCGTTACAGTTAACTGAACACGGGCACCCTTATGACACTGCACACCCAGCCCTGCTGAGCGGAAGGCAGAGAAGCAGCTGAAGGGAAGGTTCCAGCCTTTTAAGGGCTTTCAGCTGTGAGGCGTCAATTAAGCTCTCCTGGCTTGGCCTTGAATTGGTGCATGCCCTTTAGCCTGCATTGGCTTCCAACCTCCTGTAGGGGGCCCCCTAAGCATGGAGAGGAACAACCCCTTGTCTTGCTACCTAACAGGTCTACATTCCTGTATGGTTACATTGAGATGGAAGTAGCCCCTTTAGACAGCCTGTGAGGTTCACCAGGAGCCACAGGCCCCAGCGTTCCCTGTTACCACCTTAAACCTTAAACTACTGTTGGAGTTTATATTATTTGTGCGGGTCTGTGGACATGGAATGTTTCCATGCCAGACCCTGAAGTTGCACAAATAAGCATCCAGAACAGAACTCATACAGGCTCTAATAAGATGCTCAGATGCTTCTTGCTAGGATGAGAATTCATCGAAGTTTGTGAGCAGTTCAGATCTTGTAAGGGAGAACAGGTCAGTAGTGTATCCAGAGAAGAGAGCAAAGGTCAGGGGAAAGGGAGGAGGCCCACAGACATCTGTGCTCTGTGTTTGGCCACAAGACAAGAAACCAGGTCTCCCTGAAAAAGAAAGCAGAACAGCAAGTCCCTCGGAACTAGGACATCTTTAAACCTGACCTATACAACACTCGGCTCAGGGAGGCGCCTTGGAAAACCGTAAAAGCCCGAAAAGAGGGACAAGGAGGAAGCCCAAGTCTTTGGTTTTCCCTGCTGTGCTTTCAGTGTTGAAATGTCTGTGCACGGAGCCTTTGAAATTTCAGAATCAGAGAGTGGATTCATAAGCCAAGCTCCTGCTTTATTCTTCAATGCATTTTAGCCCAACTCCTCCTTGGTGACACATGTAACAGAAATTCTGGACTTAGGAGCCACTTGGTCCTTGGACACTAGGAGATTACAGTGGAATCTGAAACAGGGCTCTAACCACCAACTGGACTGGCCTAGGAAGCCCAAGTATTCAGTCTCCCAAACACCAACCTCCCGTTGCTCTTCATCTGCCTCCACCTTGTTCAGCTTTAGTTGTCCGTGGAAGCGTTTGGCACCCATCTGATGCTTCAGAACCCAGAAAGGAGGAAAGGTAAAACTGGGATTCAAATGAAACAAGATGTGCCCGGGGCTCCTCGTGGCATTTGTCACCTTCAGTTCCCTCTTCGGACGCAGATGTGGCAAGGTTCACAAACAAGCTTTACCAGAAAGAACAGCCTGCTTCCAAGTGAGAAAAAGCCCTTTACACATGAGTTCCTGAGGTCAGCCCAGCCCTGTGCGCCACCCACCCCTCCCAGAGTCCCCTGCTCTCCGGCGAAGCATTAAAGCAAGTGGAAGCAGAGATTTGCTCAGAATAAAAAATCATTTTTCACAATAGCATGCCACATTCTGGATGGCAATCACGGCTGCACAAACCGTATCCATCCCCAGTCATAATGTTGCCGCCTCAGTGACCACACACACACATTGTGTGGCGAGACTCAGAGTCTATTCCATTTGTGATCAATTGTTTCCTCCCTCTCCACACTTTGCACTTAGGAGACATGCTCTCTGGAGGCGGTTGAGGCTTGTCTTGTGGCCAATAATCATCTCCTACGCCTTCCTTTCCAGTCACTAATTTGATGTCTTCACTCAAAGAAATGCCCATAAGTTGAGGTTTCAGAGGAGAGCTCCTTGAGCTCCCCAGACAACAAGGGGGCCGAGTGTCACCGTCATTATCCTGAGCTGGGAGGGAACACTAGTGTTCCGGAGGCTGGGAATCCGTCACTGCCTGCCCATCGCACAGACAGAGCAGATGCGGTTATAATTGCTTCTAGACGTCCTGCCATGCTCAGTTGAACGTCAAAGCCATAAACGCTGCCCGACTACAATAAAACTGGAGTACGCAGACATTTCTGCATCATTGCCGGGTGAAAATACACTGAGTGGAGTTGGATGAGATGGCAGCAAGCGCTTAAGGAGGGGGTGCTGTGGGAATACCAACAAGATGACTGCCAGTCTCCGTTTCCTCCTCTCGTCTGCTTTGTGTTTTCTTTCAGGACCAGAAGAAATGATGCATATGTAAGGATAAAAAATTTTCCATTTCCAGAGGAGTTTTCCACCCCCCAATCTACCCGCAGCCTCCTTTGAGCAAGCCAGTAAAAGCTTTTTTTTTTTTTTTTTTTTAAACCTGCCTTCTCACTATGGCAATTTCCAGAGCTGCTATGTGACTGTGTTTTAAAGTCCCCCTTAGGATCCAGAGTGCAATCCATATCACAAAGGCATCCTCCCAGTCCCAAATAGCAATGCGACCTCAATTCAGAAGGTTGTTCTTGTTTCCATAGACCCAGAATGGAGTTTAAGCTGTTGATCTTGACTGTGGTTGTCGCGTCAGCCTCTCATGGGCACCTCATGGGCAGTGGAGCAAACTGTGCCTATCTGTGCTACCACCAGGACTGGGAGAGGAAGCCAACAGTGGTGGGCCATAGGTCAATGTGTGGATGGGGATGATCAGGTCTTTCTTCATTATTCTGTTTCAGTCTGGAAACACCACTGAAGCCTGCTCAGTGTCATAGCAACACACAAACCTTCACTGACAGTCTGGGGCACATTGGCTGCAAATCAAACCCGGGTCTTCCCGGTGAAAGTCGATGAGAGGTCTCCCACTGAAGCACCGTGGCCCTCACCTCAAACCAGGGCAGTCATTTCCGGAGTTCAAACCAGACCACAATGCAGGATGACTGAGATTGCCACCAGAATCTGATACTGATGCAGAAAAAAACCTAACTACCATTTTATTGACTCCCAATAGGACAAAGATCTGCCCCTTTGGGGTTTTGAGACTTTAAATCCTTACAGCAGGGGTCGCAACCTGTGGGTCGCGACCCCTTTGGGGATCAAATAACCCTTTAACAGGGGTCATCCAATTCATAACGATAGCAAAATTACAGTTATAAAGTAGCAATGAAAATAATTTTATGGTTGCAGGTGACCACAACATGAACTGTATTAAAGGGTGGCGGCATTCAGAAGGTTGAGAACCATTGCCTTACAGAAATAGACAACCTCATATTTCTCCCACGGAGGGGCTAGTCAGTTCAAACCCCTGACCTTGCGATTAGCAGGTTAATGCATAGTCCACTACACCACCAGGGCTCCTAATGATATAATAAGAGATACTATTGTTAGATCACTCGTGGGAGAAATATACCTCAGTCCTTGGCTTCGCGTGAGAAAGAATTCACTCCGCAGCCTGGATTGTGATCCAAGTGAGTTTTTTGAGAGAAGAAGTTTCAGGTTTACACAGGCACCTCAGGGCCCCTCACCCCTGCACAGCTTGCCTAGAAGCTGCTGGAGAGAAAGTCACTACGTGGGCTCCAGGATCCTGCCTTTTCTTTCTTTTCTTAAATCGTTTTATTAGGGGCTCATACAATTCTTATCACAATCCATACATACATCAATTGTGTAAAGCACATTGTACACTCACTGCCCTCATTATTCTCAAAACATTTGCCTCCACTTAAGCCCCTGGCATCAATCGAGTCATCATTTTTACCCCTTCCTCCCCACTCCCCCATCCCTCAAGAAACCTTGATAATTTGTGAGTGGTGATAGTGGGAGGGTAGAGGGAGGGTGGATTGGAAAGAGGAAACCGATTACAAGTATCTACATGTGACCTCCTCCCTGGGGAACGGACAACAGAAAAGTGGGGGAAGGGAGACATCGGAGAGGTCAAGATCCTGCCTTTTCAATTCCTCCACAGGGAGGCATGGTTGATGGTCCTGGTCAACCCCATTGGCTTGATTGAATTCACCTGGCTCAGATGGGCCAATCCAGGTGTAACACCCACCTAGGTGTACCACCCCTTCCTGGCCGGAAGTTTGAACCTGAGCATATGTAATGGATGACCCACTCCCTATGCTAAGCTACCTAACAGTATTTGCAAGATGCCGAGCAATGTTCTAAGCTTTTTGTATATAATAATTCAATTATTTCACTTAAGAAGCCTATGTGTGGACTCTATTCTTGCCTCATTTTACAGATGAAAAATCAGTGGCACAGGATGATAAAGTCATGAGCCTATGACCACACAGTGAGGAAGTGGAAAGGAGAGATTTGAACCCAGGCTGCAGAGTCCATGCCTTGGGTGCCTACAGCGCCACATAGGACACAGGAAAGCATGGAGCAGACTCGGCGTAAGACCTAGCATGTATGTGCTAGGACTGCATGAGAGTAGCTGCTACTCAGATCCAGAAGAGAATACAAGGCTATTGCAAAAATTATTTTTTCCAAGAGAGGGTGGAATTCTGCATCTTGTGCGAAATCCCCCAACCTGCACATGGCACAGCTACTTCAGAAGGTTCCCAACAATGTGTGCTGTGTGGCAAACCTAACTGAGCTCAGGGGGAGCTGGTCTGTGGGTTATGTTACCCAGAAGGTGAGCAGTTTGAACTCACCAGCCACCACTCCAAGGGAGAAAGAGAAGGCTTTCTGCTCCCATGGACTTACAGTCTTTGAAGTGGCAGGGAGCATTTCCATGCAGCCTATGATTAGGATCTAGGAGGGTGAGGGTGGATGGAGTTGGTTGAGACCTGGCTTCAGGGCATTTCCCAGAAGGGCTTCCTGCAGTGACTCTGCCTTCAGGAATGTCTGGTGACCCTGAGGGCAGCAAAGTCCTAAGCACACTCAGGCAGTGGTTCTCAACCTTCCTAATACAGGTCCTCTTGTTGTGGTGACCCCCTGACCATTAAATGATTTCTTGCTACTTCATCACTGTAATTTTGCTACAGTTATGAATTGGACGAGCCCTGTGAAAGGGTCATATGACTCCCAAAGGGGTCGCAACCCACAGGGTGAGAACCACTGCACTAAGGGTTCCCCTTCCGGGCAGCTCTACCAGTGTCTGATGTGCATAGTTCTGTGAGGTGAGAGAAATGAACTTAGTGTCTGCTTCTGGTGACAGTTGATGTGGGTGGGCTTTCTCCCTATGTCAAATCCCTCTCAAGCCATTTGTCACCACAACAGAGGGAGCCACACACATAAAGCAAGAAGAGGAGGCAGCATAGCAGGACGGTAAGCAGAACAAAGATTGAATAAGCACAATTCATTTCAATCATGAATCGGGTGCCCTTGAGATGTGAGGAAGACCCCAGTCTAGTGACATTAGATCAGGTTTAGGGATTGAGTGACGGGACCCTCTTGGCTCCCCTCAGCCCCTATCTTGCTTTCCCATTGACCCTGCCCCTTACATCGTGATTGGTCCTTATTCCAGCATGATGGTTGGTTTCATAATCACAACATGTGGGAATGTGTTAGTCGATAGGTTATACAGGCACAGTCTCTGGAATGGGTAAGTGAGGAGGCGTGACTGGTGACATGACTGGTGGAATGGATCATGTGAAGTGATTTGAGATCGTTGTTCAGACCTGATAGGTCATCCAGGCCTCTAGTTGATCCTGGCAGTACTCTAGTTTAAGGAAACAGAATGTTAGGCATTTAAGTCATATTTAAGCTTAAATTTTGAGCAATAGGCTGTGGCTCACAGTGAGAGTCTATGTGGAGACCCTAAATCCATTTTGAGGGGCCACACATTCAGCCACCATTGAGTTCTTTCCTACTGCTGACCGGCAGTGGAAAGCTTGCGTCCACTCCCCGGGCCAGACTCAGCGATATACGGTCGTGTGCACATCCCAATGAAGGTCCCGCTCATGCTCTCACAGGCCCTCCCGCAACTCCATGAATTGATCCGTCTTCAGGGACAGTTTTGTGACAAAGGTGTTTGTTTTCCATGTCTCATTTAAGCTTTCAGGAGCTCAGGTGGTGATGCTGGATAGTGTTGGACTATTAACAGCAAGATCGCTGGTTCGAAGCCACTAGTCATTCCACAGGAGAAAGATGAGGTTATTGCTTCCTGTAAAGGTAGCAACTTCAGGATCCCTACACAGAGTCACTATGAGTCAGAGTCAGCAGGACAGAATGAGTGTCATTTTATTTAAGTAACTGTGGCTGTGGGTCCTTCCGACACCATTGGGGCCTCATGCGGATGCTCTCCTTCATCCAGAACAGCGGTTTGTGCCTTTTTCTTGTGTAAAACATAGCAAAGGAGTTCCTAATAAAATAAAGTTGAATTGGGAGTCTTTTTTCCCTCAAACAAAGTAAATCCATAAATAGAAATGAGACTATGGTGCTAATAACCAGTTGGAGAGTTGAGAGAGCTGAACTCTCAATCCTGGTAGAAACCCATTGTGACTTTAAAAACTTGCTCAAGGTCATCCATAGCCTATGAGGTTGAGTTGAGCAGACACAAAACAGATGTGTTGGGGAGTAATTGTGTACATTAAGTAAACAATTTATCTTTCTAAAGATTCTGTCTAAAACTTACTTTAAATAGTAAGTTTTCCCCTGGGCTAGGGAAAGGTCAGGGAGCTTAACCCCCTAGTATCCACCCCCTCTCAGCATTCATCATGTTAGGCCAGAGGAGCCAAATCACACCCACTACCCAGGGAGCACTGCTTCCAAAAGCCCATTGCCTGTGCCGGGGCAGAGGGCAGGTACCCGGACCAGAAATGCTGACAGAGTGGAACCAGCGGGCTCAGCCCCCAGCTTCCTGAGAGAGCAGCTGTGATGGTTCACTTTTGGACAAATGTCAATGCATGACTTGGGCAGCACGAAAAGCAGATGTGCAGAGGTTGTTCGCTGTATTCCAGAAGTTCACACACTCCCCGCAGGCTCTTTGGTGGCTTCCACCTTCAATCCCAAAAGGCCACTGCCGTCCAGTGGATTCCAACCACAGTGACCCTATATGGAGTTTTCAAGACTGTAAATCTTCATGGGAGCCAGCAGTCTCATTGTCCCCCTTGGGACAGGGAGCTAGCAGCCCGTTTCACCTCCAGGACCCCTTCCTCTCTAATTCTGGATCCAGTCCCTCCAAATATCCTGCCCTGCCCTTGTCTAGGCTTCTTAAATGCGTTCCATGCTGCTTATGTTAGTCTGGGTGCCTTAGCGAAACAAATCCACAGAAACGCGTATGTATAAGAGAGAGTTTTATGTAAAGGGTGAGTGCACATCAGGAAAACATGCCCGCATTTGCTTATGCACCCGCTTTGTCTTCAGCGATCATGTCGAGATAGGCTGGTGGCTTCTTCCATGTGGGCTTTGTTGTTTCTTAGTTAGATGGCCCCTTGTTTATCTTCCAGTCTTTAAGACCCTGGACACTATATCTTTTGATAGCCGGGCCCAGGGTGCTTAACCACTACACCACAAGGGTTCATTAGCTTGTGACTTATCTCCTGCCATTCACACTAGATGCTCAAAATAGCAGGAAACCAGGTTTCTCCTTTGTGGCCACACCAGGTACTGACAGAACCAAGAACAGAGAAATGCTTAGTTATATATCTTGACTATCATTAGCATATTATATGCCTGGCAATATGTAAGCCTTCGCTCCTCTGACCTCTCACAGTCTCGGTAAAATGAAGCTAATAAAAGTAGTGCTCTCACAAGCTTGGTAGGAGATTAAACAACTCACATAAGGGTACACAGCCTATCAACGAGGAGGCGAGATGAGGCAGTGTGTGGCTGCTGAACCCACACCCTTCACAACACCTGCATTAAAATGACTGAGGGCTATGAGGAACCAGACAGAAGCAGATTCACACCCCATATTGAGTCAATTTAACTGCCTATTGTGCCTGACCCTTCTATCTCTGATCTTAGAAATGGGGTTAACAACAACAAAACACTGTAGAAGAAATGTCCAGCAGATGACAGGCACGCGATTAAACAACAAAAAATAAATCACTTAAGTTGAAATTCGAACTCCTGGAAACCCCTCACACACGTGCAGAAAAGGATTGAGCCCCATGTGGTGTTTCCAGTGCCCCCGTCCTCCCCCCTAAAATGAGCATTTGATAAGGAAATGCCTGGATTGTTCCAAGCCCAAGACTGTGGAGAACTAAAGGAAAACCCAGCATTATGAATCTTTGAGCACAGCCCTGCTGGGAAACCGCCCTGCAGTCACTTGTTGATGACTGGAGGAGGGACAAGAGTAGGGAGAAGAACGAGGACTGAATGTGACACATAAGCAGGGATGGCCTACATTCCATAAAGGAAAAAACTCAAGGTCTGCTTTTCTGGTGCCGGAAAGTTAAAACCCATCTGGTGCAGTTGAAAAGGTGTGTGTGTGTAGTGGGGGGGGGTGTTAGGGAGGAGGGGCGATGAGTCCAAAGGATGAACTCCATCTGCAATTGTGTCCTCAACTGCTTTCCCCTGCTAGCCACACGATATTTGTGGCTGGCCTGCCCTGCTTTTGTTATCAAGCCCAGAGAGGGCAAGAGACTAGCTCGAAGCCACACTGCAAGTTGGCAGTAGAATCAGGCTGAGAACTCTGGATGCTTAGAAAGCTTCACACAGACCTGAGAAAGTACCAAGGGAAGACCTGTTCGCTAACTGGGCAGCACTCACTGCATGCCAGCGCTGTTCCAGTGCCCCAGCCAGGGCATTGCTCCCTGTGTCTGTGTGTCTTCAGTGATGCACACAGGTGACGGATTGGCTTTTAATAGCATGCTTGGAAGGTTGAGGCCACCCAGCGGCACCTAGAAAGAAGGGCCTGCAAATCTACTTCAGACCAAGCAGCCTTTCCAGACCCTGGGGAGCACAGTTCTTCTTGGACACACAAGGAGGCCAGGAGTTGAAGTTGATTCCATGATGTAGTTGATTCCATGGTTCCCGGTTGTAGCTATACCTAGAGTCACATCCACATTCATGTTTATATCTCTTCACTCCATGGGGTGTTCATGGCTCCAACTCTTCTGAAGCAGACCACCAGGATTTTGTTTAAGAGGCCTCTGGATAGGTTTGAACTGCCAACCTTTTAGTTTGTAGCTGAGTGCTAAACAACTTGTGCCATGCAGGGTGCTAAGCTCAGAAACTCAGTCGGTGCTTCATGATCTCAGTTGGAATTATAGAGAGGGTCAGTGATGACCCATTGACTGCTGGGTAATTGTTGATGTAGTCTCCCTGTGCAGACATGTAAAGTACCTGAAAACTTAAAATCCAACTCATTGAGTGCATCATCCTGCCGTGCGCCAGCCCAGCAGCATGCTCTGCTGGGGACATTTGGCCATGCCTGGAGACATTCTGAAGAAGGGAGTCCCACTGCCATCCTGGTGCAGGGAACAACACAGCCCCACAAGAACGATGTTGGCCAAAATGTCAGCAGAGCTGCCACTGGGAAAATGGTCTAGTCCAAGCGCTGACCTTCGTAGAGGAAGAAAGCCAATCCAGAGCAGCTAAGTGACCTGCTGTGGGTTGCACAGCCTGATTCCAAGCCCAGTACTATACCCAAAGCTGTTACCACGCCCAAAATTAAACAGCAATAGCTGCCCAAAGGCCTCTTAGTTTGAGGACCAAGTAAGACAGTAAATGAGAAAGCCCTTTGACAAATGTGGCATGCTGCACAAACATGAGATGTTATTACCCAGGATCTTTTGATATATGTAAATAGATCTTGTACCAGGTCAGTTAATTTTCCAACTGCTCTATCTGAGCTTTCAGATGGCAGCACCTCTGTCCAACCCAGGAAAGGACTCCTGTGCAGGCTGAGCAGCCCTGGAAAGCCTCATGCCTGGCTTCTCCCACCCCTCAGCTAATCTCCAAGTGATTAATAAGGGCTCTCACTATGTTGTGCCTCCCAGCTGACAGATACTAGGCTATCAAAGCATTCGTATCACCTCCTTGATGCCTGAGGAGGAATATAGTTTCATGTGTGAGAGTGCCCCAACCCGCGGGACTCAGTTATTCGAGGGGTTCCAAGGAGGACCCAGCCTGAAAGAGAAACGGGCGAGAGAGAGGAGCGAGACCAAGCAGATTCTTGTCAAGGTCTGAGTTTATTGCTACACAAGCCTCTCTATAAAGGGTGAGGCAAACAAGGGAGTTCAAAGGGGAGATAAAAAAAAAGGAAGGGCGGGGGTGTAGAGCACACAGGGCAGGCGGCCGCAAGTCTGCAGTTGGAATGTCCGGTGCTGGAGCAGACAAGGGTGGGCCATCTGGTGTGTGTCAGGGTAAGATAAGGTTGAGGTGACGTGGCTTTAGCCCTGCTGGGCAGGCAATATGGCCTTGGTTTTGTCAGGCTGATTATGCCCGGTTCCCAACATGAGAGAAGCCAGGAATATCTCCTCTCACAACTGTGCAGCAAACGAGATCAGATCTCCCAATCTGATTTTCAGCCCTCCTGTCTTTCCAAGTGAAGTGGATGGTCCATTTCACATTGTCTCAAGTCTTTGCACATTGCATGCCAACATTGCGACACAGGGCGCGGCTGTGGGTCTTAGTAGACAAAGCCCCCACCCAGAACCCTGCCCTCAGAGCTCCTTGGTCACCCTGCACAACGCAGGTCCAGGCCGGGCTCCACACTGCAAGGCGATCAACCCTGACCCTCCAGTGTGGCCGTCCTCACACGCTCCCACATCCACCTAGAAGGACTGGAGATGAGAGATTCCGGAAGCTCCCTGCCTCATCTGCCTCCCTCCCCAGAGCGACAGAGCAACTGTAACTGATTAGGCAGGATGCAGCCTCGTTCCCAGTCCCCACCCTCTCTGGGAAAGCAGGGATGTCTGGCACCTCATCCAAGGCCTTTCCCCTGTGATCTCATTACTAAGGAGCTGCTCCTCTACCGCCCACCTCCATCACCTCATCTACATATGGGGGAGATGAGTATGTCTTCTTTGCTGCTCCTTCCCTGAGTCCACCCCAGGAGCTCCCTGAACAGATCAACAATCACTTCTCATTACACCTGCAGCAGCCGTCAGATACTGCTGAACAGAGACAGGCGCCTCCCCTGCTGCTGCCAGGCTCCAGTGCACATGTGCACACACACGTGCACACACATTGTACAGGTACACTCACATGGACACACAAGCATGCACACCCATGTGCACAAACTTTGTTCAGAGGTGGGAATTCTGCCCATTTTAGCCTCTAATATTGCAATCAGAGAGTGATAGAACAATGAAAGATGAAGGTGGATGAAGGAAGATCTATTTATTCCCTTACTTGTTACATAACCATTCAGGGCTCTTTTTTTATCCGTACAAACACACCACCACACCATCAACAATCATCAAGTAGATGTCATGTGCAGTGCTGCCCTATTCAAGGCGGTGCTGAGAATGTGAGGAGGATTCTCTCTAAAGCACAGCTCTGAGGAAGTCTGTCTCCTTCGCACTTTTACACACACAGGGTGAGGAGCCTGCAGGAGGCTCCGTGCGTTGGGTGAAGCCACACGATGAGTGAGGAGACCGAGTGTGTAGCCAGGGGAGTGAGAGCGCAGAGTTCACCACTTCACCAGCATGCTGGTGTGCACAATCGATGAAAGGGTGGCTGCCAGCAGCAGGACAGAAAAAAAGTAAAGCATGTAACTTGTGGTTTTATCTCTGGCTTACTTCCAAAAGGAATTGTTTTTGTTGTTCTAAAAAGCTTTATACCGAGAAAAAAAAAGAAAGAAAGAAAGCTTTATACCTCTATAAAAACAAAAGGCTACTGCTGTCAAGCACCTTCAGACTCAAGCCAGAGGAGAGCTCTCCCAGTGGGCTTCCAAGCTGAAAATCTTCACAGAAACACAGTACCTCCTGTGGAGTAGCTGGTTGGTTCAAGCCAGCAACCTGGCAGTTAACAAGTACGTCCCTTGTACCTGTAATACCTGTATAAAGTGTATTAAATATGAACTACTCCTGGTGTATAATTTTAAATTGAATTATTGTGCCTGGAACTTTTTTTTTAATAGCTAAGAATGGTGAAATGAGACTCCTTTAGATGTTATGATAAGAATACACACTACACAGGGCTTGGACCCAACCCAGCTTAATTCAAAGGAAGGCAGATTTATTTTCTTCTGCTTCCCAGAAGGTTCCCCAGCAGAACGTGTGTTAAACAAAATTGTTTAGCTATGGAAAAGAGCAATCTCCTCTTGGGAAGATCCTGGTAGAAGGGGGCTTTGGTTACATATCCAGCTCAACCCAGCCCCAGAGGCCTCGTCATGTTTTATTTTGTTTTGCCCTTGACACTGATTGTCTTGGGAACTGTGGCCCCCGAGCAATGGCCAGGAAGTCAGGTCTTCTTGATGTAAATCCTCTAATATCCCCTACAATGATTTTCAGTGCCAATGGTAAGGCCCGCCCAGTGGCTGCCACATGCCCCTGAGCAAACACGTCAGAGCAGATGAGAGCATGAGACAGCATTTAAGAGAACGGTAGGCTGGCCTTGACTTAGCTGTTTGGCCTCTCCTCAGAAGTCACTTGTGACACTGACTGTCATGGGTTTCATTAAGAACAAGTCTATCTCTACCAAAGAAAACTGCAAGGTAAGAGGACTTTCAGCTCCAGCTACATATGTCTCCAAACTTACTTACATATTGTCCTGTTTTCAGAAGAAAAAAAATTTACTCAGTGCCTCCCGGGCAAATAAAAACTTTGGTACTACAACCTACAATCCCAGATAAAGTGTAGGTATCTGCTTTGGCAGCTCCCCTGGATCGAGCTGCTCCGGTAGCTCTCCACAAAAACCCTGTGAAGAGATGATCAGGCAGGATAGCCTAGTCTGTTCTGCAGAAAGAAGCTACCCCTGAAACCTCAGTGGCTTAAAATCTAGAAGTTTATTTCTTGTTCATGCAAATTCTGACGCTAGAAGGGCAATTCTACAGGGTGTTTGTCCTGCACACCGTCCGTCAGTGATTCGGGCTGCTTCACAAATATGGTGCCACCAGATCAAAAGGTGGATTCCAGGTCATCACAGAAGAGGAAGAGAGAAGTGGGGGTTGTGGATCAGTCTTTACATGCTTTGACACTTTAGTTGACATAGATCGCTGGATAGGGCTGCTTATATAAAGGTTATCAGTTCAAACCCACCTAGCTGTACCACAAAAGGAAGGGGTCATCTGCTTTCATAAAGGGTACAGCCTAGACAACCTCATGCAACAATTGTACTCTGTACCACAAGGGGTGAGCATGAGTCAGAACTGACTTGAAGGCAACAGGATTTGGGGTGTTTTTGTTTGTTTGGTTGGTTGGTTGATTGGTTTGGTTTGCTGAGTGGGAGGTGGTTCTACCTACAGCATATTAATCTGAAGTAGTCACTTTAGGTTTTTTTGTTTGTTTTTTGAGAGATGTGGAAAAGCTCATTGGCTTTAATGGGGAGTTAACTCTGCCGCAGACGGCCTCCTCAAAATTTCCCTCCCGCTTCATAAACTAGCAGAGATTTTCAATGAAGGAGCCTGCAGGCACCCGCTGGACATCTCCTTGCAAGGTCAGTCCTTTGGAGCCACTGGGAGGGAGAAAAAAGAGACTTCTATTCCTGTAAAGAATTCCAGCCCCAGAAATCCTCAGGGGGCAATTCTGCCCTGTCCTCTCGGGTCGCTATGAGTCCGAATTGAATTTATGGCTATGAGTTGAGTTTTAATTCCATTCACTTACTGCTATTGACAGGTTGCTAGATTAGGGCTTGTCTTCCCAAATGCCAGCACTAAACGAAAATGAGCTGTCCGGGCCACAACAAAGGGGTTGGAAATAAATCAGGCACACTCATTAGATACCTATGGCAAAATTCAGAACTGAGCATGCTCTGACCCAAGTCATGTAGACCCAGGTGGAAGGTCCACCTGGTCATACAGAATAGGACTTCACAAAAGTGCACCAAAATCAACCAGTACGATCGACCAATGCCCTCCAGTGGTGTTGGGAGGTGATAGAAGTAGGCCTGGGCTCCTTGTCGCCCTCCCTTGTTCACGTGCTCTGCAAGTGGAGGGTGAGGCCCTTGGGGGTTCCTGCCGTGGCTCCTCAGCTGGTTCTGCACTCCTGCTCAGGTATTCCTCCCATGAAACCGCCATATTCAGCTGCAAACTTTCCCCACCCCTGCCATGCAGCCCGGCGTGCTTTCCGGAGATAGTGGGGACTTTTGGGGACTGCGATACCTGAAACTTTCTTTCATAACATTCACTTGGATTTACAAAAGTGCTTCTGCCATATGAATTCTTTCAGCGTTGCTAAGCAAGAACTGAGGTCAACCACCCCAGAAACCTAACACTATCAAGTCGATTCTGACTTATATCAATCTAGGGGGTCCTCAAACTATGGCCTGCGGACCACATGGCCCTCAGAGGACATTTATTCAGCATGCCGGGTGTTTTTGCCCCCCCCTTTTTTTTTACTTCAAATTAGGTATGTGCAGTGCGCATAGGCATTTGTGCATAGTTTTATTTTTAAACTATAGTCCGGCCCTCCAGCGGGTTTGAGGGACAATGAACTGGCCTCCTGTTTAAAAAGTTTGAGGACCCCTGAAAGGACAACGTAGAACTATGCCTGTGGGTTCCCGAAGTTCTAAATCTTTACAGGAGCTGAGAACCGCATCTTTCTCTGTGAGCCATAGCGGATTCCAACTGGCTGGCCTCATGGTCACACACATTCCACCAGGCTCCTTGAGCCTTAACTTGATAATTTAATGAAACGATACTTCTCCAAGTCACATTGTATCAAGGTCTATAATCTTGCTATTCTAATATCAAATTTAAAATAAGGAATATAGTTAAGCTCCAAATCCATAAGCAATAAGATCATTGAATCTCTTTGGACACTATTACTTAAAAAAAGAAAAAACTCTGTCCAATTATTTTCAGCACAGAAAAGCTTCCAGTGTTTACAGCTTAGTATGTAATTGCTTTTTCTCTTCTTCTTTTGCATTGGTGAATCATTTTGAGCTTATAATAATGTCAAAATAAATAGTTTCCAGAGCCTCCAGGCATTCACTGTGTAATGATCATTTAAAAGATTTCTTGGTTAGAGGGTCCTCAAAAGAATAAAAAGCGTGTCCACATCCCTGGTCATTTCTATATTCAAAAGAAGAAATTGCTCATCAAATGCTACAAGCCAATTTCTTTCTTCAGCCAAACTGCCCATTTTAGCATCACTGAATTAAGCAAATGGTTCTACATTTCAAAGTCAACAATGATACTCTTTTCCCTTTAACACGAGCATCTTAAACAGCTCAAAAAATAGTCGAGCTCTTTATTATGGCTTTTCCTGAGAAAGCTGTTTCGTTGTTTATTTTATTTATTCATCTAGACTTTCATGTTAAGATTTGTGTATTTTAAGTTCTGCTAGTCAGGACATTTTAAATGGAGCCAGATTTTTTTTTTATACTTTGTCTTTTAAAATATAATGAGACTGAGCAGTACATCCGTTAATAAAATATAAAGTCTTCCTATTTCTGTTTGTTTGTAATTTCCCTAAGGATAACTCTTAATGTAGTAAAACCAAAACCCACCATAATGAATTACATTTGGTCTACTGGGGGTTGTGGCCAACCTTTTGATAGAAAAATCCAGAGACTCCCTTCTGCATCTCCTTTCCCAACCAAACCCCGGTGGCTGGAGGCTGGAAGGAAGAAAGAGGCTGGGCTGCTGGGGCAGGGTGGGGAAGGGGTAACCTTGCAGATTATTTCAAATTCTACTCTGAAGGCAGAAAGTTATCCAAATGAGATAGCTAGAGATTCACTTCCTTAGAAAAAGATTGAAATTAATGTGTCCCTTAGAAAAGCCAAAGGAAAAAAGTCGTTATTAATTTAGGCAATTGAAGAACTTTGAAAGCCATGTCTAGTACATAAAAACACCTGTCCCTAGAGCCCATCGGCCTAGGAAACTGAATTTTTATACCATGTAAAATAAAGGAAGGTCATTTCTTAGACTTGCTCAACAGAAGATTGTCATTTTAAACCGGTTACTGTAATGAGAAGCTGGGTTTTCGTAAAAAGGACTGAATGCTTGAGTCAGTGTGAAATGAAATTAGAGATGCATGTTCTGCGCATGGCGGCATTTCCGGAGGAGTCTGTGTTCCTGTGACTGCTCTCGATCTGCCTCGTGCCTTCTGGGAAACTCACAGCGTGGTGCCCACATCTAGTCTCTCGGACTTTCTTGCCAGCTTTGGAAAGGTGTTGAGTCTGTTGGATCTGCTGCACAGAGACAGCATGCAAGTGGACCCTTCCCACATTCCTCAGAGAGCAGCCCCCCAGTGTAAAGCTGTGGGTGAGGTTTGATGACCTTTGCCCCTTCATCATCCCGCATTCTTTAAGGGACCCAAGCGCTCCCCCGAGGCATTACCGGAGAAGCAGCTACCCCATAGTTTCCAGATGGTGGGTATCAGCCTGTGTGCTCATTGGGATCGCCAGAGAGCTGTCCAAAAGACATCTTTGTCCCATCTCCACTGAGTCCGATTTTATTGGCCTGGAATGCAGCCTAGGTGCTTGGATTTTTTTCTCTCTCATAAGTTTTTATTGTGAATTAGGTGAAGGTTTACCAAGATCATCAGTTTTTTATTCAACAATTCATACCCATTGTGTTTTATGCCACTTATTGCAATCTCCACAATATAATATGACTTGTTCCACTCCCTACTTATGTCTTCTGTTTCCCTTCCTCCTCTCTTCCTACCCTTCTGAACTTGGGCCTTGGATTAATACTGCCCTTTTGAGATCAAATGGTTTGCTGTTTTCAGGTTTGCGTGCCTCACTTGTGTAATTGCTCCCATTATAGACCAATCTATTATTTGGCTGAATATTGAACCACAGGTAGGAGTTCATTTTCAAACTTAGTGAATAAGGACCATCGTTTCAGAGGTTCTGTTAGTCCCTATCCAGCCAATAAGCCTGGTCTCTTTTATGACTGTGAATTTTGCTTCACTATCTAGGACCTTTGGATGTGATCCCTTTCAAAGAAGTTGGAATTGATAGTTGGAGATCATCTAGTTATTCTGTGCTCAGAGTCATGAAGTCTAATGTTCATGTGGTCCACTCACCACTCTTTCCTCCAGAGTGAGGGTGACAATACTTGCCACCTAGATGGCCACTTGTGAGCTTCTGAAATCCAGCTGCTACTCACCAGCATGGATGTCGAACATAGTCTTTACAGTCTAGGTAATGACAATTGTTCTTGGTGTCCTTCACAACTATAATCCCCAGCCCCCCAGCCCAATAAAGCACTCCCTCCAGTTGTTCGGTTATGCCTAAGGAGTTTTGATAACTTCATCTTCTGTGTGCTCCGGAATATTCAATTCCCTGGATGGTCAGAATGGTCAGTCAGGGCTCAGAATCTTGGTGTTAAGGCTTCTGGTGAGATCCTGGCACATCAGACACAGAGGTTGTGAGGCTAGAGGAGGGGCAGAAGGGGATCATACTGAGTCTAACAAGGAAAGAAAAGGAAATGAAGGATATAAGCAATTAAAAGCAAGCGCATAAATAGATACAAATACACAGATGGCCCTTGCAACATTATTCCCAATCTCGCAAACGTGTCAACGGTCTAAATACCCATCAATAGGTGAATGGATAAGTCAAACATGTTGCCTACGGTATATACAATGGACTACTACTCAGCCATAAAGAGAAATGAACTCTTGACACAGGCTACAAGAGGAATGAACCTCATAAGCATTATGCTGAGTGAAATAAATCAGCTTCAAAAAGGACACATTTTGCTTAATTCCACTTACAAAAAATATCTAGGCTAGGAAAATGAATAGAGACAAACATCTCCCAATTGTTTCCAGGGATAGGTAGGAAGGTAAGTATGGTTGTTACATAATGCCATGTCAATTGGACAAATAAGTGAGGTGGAGTCTTTCTTATACCTATATGAGTGTCCTTGGATTTATTTCTCTAGTCAACCCAGCCTAACCCAGTAGGGCCTGGAGGGGAAGTGCCATCCCTGAGACGATACTGAGCTTCCATAAGGGTGATGACATAATTTTGGAATGGATAAGGATGATATATGAACAACATGCAGAATGCCACTTAATTATAATCTTGTAGAGCGTGGAAGTGACGAATGTTTTGATGCATGTATATTTAGTATGATTTTTAAAGAGTGTACGCAAAAGAGCAATATGGCAAGTCTGTGTTGCCATTTGCTGTTGCTCAGCTAAAAGCGATTCGGGCCTGTGTAGTTCAAAGGGAACCACAGAGGCTCAGGAGGAAAGCTGGTACCATCTCCAACTGAGACTTGTCTGACCAAATGCAGAGTCTCCCTTCAAGTAACTGACAGGTCAGAGGCAGCTCATCTCTGCTGCAGAAGCAATGATTTGTCTCAATTCCCAGACCACTGTCACAGCCATGTCTTGTTGCTCTCGGTGCCCCCCTTCCCCACCACAATAAGTCACTAGAAAGCCATGCTTCATTTAAAAACAAACAAATAAAACCCTTCTGCCTCCATCCTGGCACTGTTTCAGCTTATTTAGCATCATAACATATGTCATCTGTTTCCCTAAACAATCTAACATGGACATGGCACGATGGGACTGATGAGTTAGGCAAATGAGAACCAGCCTGCCCTCTGAACACACACGATGGCATTTGACTTGCTGTCAGTAGATGCTGTCGCGTTTCTTCTCCTCTTTCATGGAAAATAAATACAGAAAAGAATGAGGACATGAAAAGGGCTGCAAGATGTTTAGCTCTGGTCTTTCTAGAAAGTGTAGAAAAAAAGTATGTGACCCCTGCCTGCCTTTAGATGCCCCACTCCTCTGGCAAACAAGGATTGCACACTGACCATGGACAAGACATCTGGATCTGGGGGGAGGATATAACAATTGCCCCCACCAGCAAAGAGTTTCCAGATTTACGGGACTACACAGGCCAGGGAGCAGCTCATAAAAAGAACAAGAAGAATCACAAAGGAGGGTGTGCTCCAGCACCACTTCGTCCAGCTGCAGGCACATGAAGGCAAAGTTTCTTTTGCTTTCAGTCAAGTTTATGATTTCCGCTGCATCCCTTACCAACACCTTCACGAAGATCTAGGTTCTTGGGTTGTTTCGCTCCAGGGCGGACATCTCCTTGGTAAAGCTTTATGGACAGCTCATGGTCCAAGAATTCCACCTATATGTTTTGAAAGGGGCCACGTTAAAACCCCTGGCTCAGACTTTCAGGACTGGGCACAATACAGCAAACCCACCATGGGGACAGCAGGATTTGGTAACACTCTCATCTCCATCACAACCTGGACCTGGCAAAGCTATTTTCTTCCACTCACCATCTTTCAATCAATATTTACTCAGCTATTAGTTGCTCCCCAGGCTCAGCATCAGAAAAGTGTTCAAACGTTACCGAATTGTCCATCTAATGGTAGAGGTCTGTGCAAGGGATATGAGAGCAAGAGGCTCAGAGATGATCAGTGGGTAACGAGAGAGGGATTCACCTTTATCATTTGTAGAAAGCCCCTGAGGCTTAGTCACATTGGCAGACTTTCCCTGGAGCAAGCAAATAAAGCTGCTCCCGGCTCAGCTCCATTCCTGATCTGGTCTTGCCATGAGACTATCCAGGCTTTGTCCCAACCCCACGTTCTGGAAACCACGAGTGGAAGGAGGTGAATCTTGGGGATACCATGGAAAAGAATGGGCATTGCACAACACTTCATTGTACTCATATGGAGCTTATGCAAAGGCCAAGAGATAGAACCAGGTGAGACTGTGAACAGGACAAGGTGATACTGCATGGTTTAAAATCAGAAAAGGTGTGCATCAGGGTTGTATCCTTTCACTGTTCTTATTCCATCAGTATGCTGAGCAATTTATACAAGAAGCTGGTCTCTGTGAAAAAGAACATGGCATCAGGATTAGACGAAGACCCATGTAATGTCATTGGGAACATTTTCTCACTAAAAATTTTAGGTCATGGCATCAAAAAAGTGTCATTTTAACCTAAATGGGTTTTTAGACCAGTGAAATAACAGCGAGAGTGAGTCAGCATTGTGCACAGAATTGAGCGATACTGGTTCTTTGGGAAATTCATAATCCAACACTGACACTGCTGAGATAAAGGATGACAGTGAGGAAGATTCTACACCTGAGCTCTGTGATGGGCCAACGTGGTGCTCTACTCTCTTCAGGAATGGATGAGCCAGCTCCACCAAGATTCCCCTTTACTGGAGCACCTGCTATGTATGTAGACGTTGAACACAAGAACGCTTTGGCGTTCCTACAATGATTTCTGACCGATGAGGTCATCGAAAAAATGATTATGATAGCCCGGAGGTTTACTTTCAGGTTTTAACCCCTCTTCAGTTAATTTCTGTGCATGGGGGAAGGTTTGGGGCTTGCTTCATTTTCCTACATACGGTATCTCAGTTTGTCCAACACCATTTGTTGAGCAAGCAGAATTTGTCCCTTTGGATATTTCTGTGTCCTTTTTCGAAGGCTAGTTTCCTGTTGACTGGTGAATATATGTGTAGCTTTTCTGTTCGTATCCATTGATCTATATACCTCTCAGTGTACCAATACACTGCTCTCCTTTAGGGAAAAACAACAACAAAAGTTGTATGAGCCCCTATATAATGATTTTTTTTAATGGACGATGAACTATTTTCCAGGCCAGCACTATCCTATGTTTGAGCACATTGCTGCAGCCACTGTGTCAATCCATCATGCCTTATAGCCTGCGGTACTCATGTTCAGGTATAGTGTTCTGCCATTCACAAGGTTCACACTGGCCAGTTCTTTCAGAAGTGGAAGACCAGGTCCTCCTCCCTCGTCTCTGTCTGGAAACTGCTGAAGTCTACCTGCAGTGAGTGACCCAGCAGGCATTTGAACTACTGGCTGCAAAATTTCCACCATTACAGCCAAATGCAGGCCACCACAGTACAACAGACAGTAACAGCATCTTAACACCACACAAAGGCTCCTCCCTGGGGAGACCACGTGTTCAGGCAATTGCTGCTGTTACACATGTAAGTGGGGGCTACATGAAGTCGCACCATCTCCTGTGGCCCTTCCAGGAACAGGCCATTCTGCTGTTGTTTCTACTGGACTTAGGCTCAGCTGCCAACCTGCCCTCTGCACGCATTCTTCTCCTTACCCTTCCATGTCACCTTCTCTTTGCCCAAGTCAATACTGCTGGTCAGTCACCTACTGGTGGATGCTTGCTTCTGAAGTTTCTGAACCACATTTCCCCATGGTTATGAGACATTGCTGCTGCCACTGCGAGCATTTAACAGGTTACTTTACACCTTCAATGAGAAATCTAGGGGAATAGAAAGAAAGCTTCTTCTTTCTCCCAAGGAGTGGGTGGTGGTTTTGAACCGTTTCCCTTGAGGTTAGCAGCCCAATGTGTAACCCACTACACCAGTAGAGCCTTGGTGGCACTGTCCAGCAATTATTAGACTGCTAAATATGAGGTCCGGGTTTCAAACCTACCAACTTCTCCTTGGGAGAACGATAAAGCTGTTCCCATAAAAGACTGACAGCTCCAGAAGCCCTCTATAGGGTGGCTATGAGTTGGCATTTTGCGGTCATTTAGGGCTTTTTGGTGGCATGTGATTTTTTAGGGCTTTTAGGTTGTTTGTGGACGTTCAAGGTGTGTTTGGGGCATTCGGGTGGTTTGGGGTTTTTAGGGTGTTTTATAAGATTTTAGGGAGTGTTTAAGGGATTTAGGGGTGGTTTTTTAGAGTGTATAGGTATTTTTCAGCACAATATGGTGTTTTTAGTGATGTTACAGAGTTCCTTAGGGATTTTAGGGTATTTTTCATATTATATGTGTTTTTTTCCCCCAGCATTTTAGGTTTTCTTAGGGCTTTCATGGTGTTTTCAGGGCATATATGGGGTTTAGGAATGTTTAGGGTTTGGGAATCTTCTAAGGATGATTTTTGGAAGTTTCACATGTTTGGGTGGGCATTTGGTGTTTTTTTGTGGCTTTAGAGTGTTTATGGGATCCTGTCAATTTGCAGCTTTAATTCCGCAAAGAAAAGTCAGACAGCAAGCCAGAAAGGAGCAGGAAATGAAGGGGAAGCCCAGGCCACATGTTACAGCTGCCAAGTCCGGAGAACCTAGGTGTGGTCGTTGGCTACCTGGGACCGGGAGTGGGGCTGTGCTCCTGCCCAAGGGTGCTAGGGAGTAAACCAATCTCAGCTGGACGTTTGGCTTTTCTACTAATTAGCCGACTCCATGAACTTTCCCAAGGGCAGCTGGCGAATTGCCAGGGGAACCCAGCTAGACCCCCCCACACAAAAGCACAGGGATGGTTACAGGAACAGGAGGTTTCACACAGTGGATGTGCAGGGCTTGGGGTCGGGATTGGGGGCCAAGATGAGGAAGGGGCAGCAATAAGGCCTGGTCCCAAATAATCAGACACTGAGCAATAAAAGTACAAGGACTGCCAAGAGAACATGGGGACAAAGGATGGCTGGACTTCATTTGATATCTTTGGACGTGCTGTCAGGAGAGACCAGTCCCTGAAGGGACATCAAGTCCATGAAGGACATGATGCTTGGCAAAAAGTGGAGGACGGGCAATAAAACAGCTCGAACCAGTGGCTACATCAGTGGGCATAGTAACAATGGTGAGGATGGTTCGAGACCTGGCAGTGTTTTATTTTACTGCTTGTGTTTTTCTAGAACTGTCTTTCCTGGATGCACGAGGAAGGATAACTGTGCTTGTGAGAAGCAAATGCACAGTGGGCAGCGCTTTGGCCAACATAGGTACACCACCGGCACACAGTGCCCCCTTACTTGGCATCCAAAGTGACAGGATTTGTCTTTCCCCAGAGCTCTCCAGCCCTGGGGGAAGCGGCCCTGCCTTCGGCGCACCGCCAGGGGGCAGCACTGCTGCTCTCTCACTGGCTACATCTGTGAGGACCCAGAGAGCAGCTCCTTTCTGCTGCTCTCCTCTCAGACTTCTGCCAGAAGCCTTGGCTCGTCCTGGATCCTCCCTTGATTCCCACTCTGCACCTTTGGGGACGCCCAGCCCATTAACTCTCTCCCATCCTTCCTTGCTGCCTCTTGTCCAGATGCCTGAGCTGGGCTTCAAGTAGTTGTAATGTTATGCTTAGGTGAGATGTGTTCAGCTTGTTTACTGTCTGTATACAAGAAAAGAGTGCAGCCCAAGACATCCACCCTTTTGTTCCTCTATGGAAAGCCTGTTACGTGTCATAGTCTTCTCTCTGTGCAGTGCTTTCCTCTGCTGCTGATGCTTTTACATGAAATAGGACTCGGTGTGTCACCGCTACAGGAAATTATCTCTGAAAAAATAATATGCCCAGAACTCAGAAACAGTGTCAGCTTGCATCTGGCATCATGGAAGCATCATGGGTGTGTTTCCATTCATTCGCTCCTGAGTGTCACATGTTAAACTCAGTGCATAGCATAAACAGCAGCAGGCACAAACTGAGACAAAGCACACCCTTTGCTGTGAAGCACATTCCGACTCCTGGCTGCCCCTGTGCCACAGAGTAGAACTGCCCCGCAGGGGCTCCCTAGCTGTCATCTTTACAGAGGCACATGGCCACACCTCCCTTTTGGGAAGCCACTGGGTAGGTTTGAACTTCAGGGTTGTAGTAGTTGATATTGTAGAGCCCTGGAGTCAGTTCGGATTCATAGGGGCCTGTGCACCAGAGAGAGAAACAAAGCCCAGTCCTGCGCCATCCTCGCACTTGTTACTGTATTTGAGCCGATTCTCGCAGCCACGGTGTCAATCCACCTAAGTAAGGGTCTTCCTCTTGTTTGCTAACCCTCTGCCAAAAATGATGCCCTTCTTGCAGGACTGGTTCCACCATAGTAATATGTCCAAAGTACCTGAGACAACGTTTCCGCATCCTCTTTCAGATCTCCTGCCTTTAGTTTGTCAGCTCACTTCGATGGAGTCGATGCTGAGCCATAGCGACTCTATGAGATCAGAGCAGAACTATCTCTGTGGGTTTCCCAAAGGCTAACTCTATGGGAGTAGAACGCCTCATCCTTTTCTTCTGAGGACTGACTGGTGGTTCCCCACTGCTGACATTACAGTTGACACCCAAGGCATAAGGTACTATGCCACCAGAAGTCCCTTGCCCCTGTGCAATAACCAACACCACCTACACACAAAACCCACCCCTTCTCTGTCAGTTTGATGTATGGTGATGGCTTGAGTTGCTATGAAATTGGAAGCTACTAGGGGGAACCCGACAAAAACTACAATTTTTTCAAAACTATGCATTTAAATTTTTTATCCCCTTCATAGTACTCTCCATTACACTTCACACATTTGTCTAATCTGTGATTACATTCTTGGAAACATTTTTCAAACTCAGCAGTTTGGGTGACACCCTTGTTTTTTCCCCCCCTCTTCTGTGTTGTCAAACCACTGTCCTTCATTCATGGAAACAGAAAGAAGTCACATGGAGTGAGTTCAGGTGATTAGGATATGAGGGACAAGAGAGGCATGCTTTTTGGGGGGATGTTTTCATACTGTTATTTCTTTTCTCTTTTTTTATAATCAATTTTTGGGGCATCATACAACTCTTATCACAATTGATACATACATCATATTTGTACATTCATTGCCCTCATCATTCTGAAAACATTTGCTCTCCACTTAATCCGCTGGCATCAGCTGATAATTATTCCCCATCCCTCATGAACCCTGAATAATTTCTAAATTATTATTTTGTCTTATCTTACACTATACAATATCTCCCTTCAGCCACTTTTCTGTTGTCTGTCCCCCAGGGAGATGGTTATATGTAGATCCTTGTAATCGGTTTCCCCTTTCCATTCCTCCCTCCCTCTACCCTCCTCGTATCGCCACTCTCACCACTGGTCCTGAAGGGATCATCCGCCCTGGATTCCCTGTGTTTCCAGTTCCTATCTGTACCAGTGTACATCCTCAGGTCTAGCTAGATTTGTAAGGTAGAATGGGGATCATTTTAGTTGTGGGGGAAGAAGCATTTAGGAGCTAGAGGAAAGTTGTATGTTTCATTGTTGCTACAGTGCACCCTGACTGGCTCCTCTCCTCCCTGCTACCCTTCTGTAAGGGGATGTCCAATTATCTACAAATGAGCTTTGGGTTTTCACTCCACACTCCCCCGTATTCACAAAGATATGATTTTTTTGTTCCGATGATGTCTGATACCTGATTCTTCCGACACCTCGTGATCACACATGCTGGTGTGCTTCTTTCATGTGGGCTTTGTTGCTTCTCAGCTACATGACCACTTGTTTAACTTCAAGCTTTTAAGACCCCAGAATGTATAACTTTTGATAGCCGACCACCATCAACTTCAGTCACCACATTTGCTTATGCACCCATTTGCCTCCAGCAATTGTGTTGGGGAGGTGAGCATCACGCAATGCCACTTTAATACAACAAAGTATTTTTGCATTGAGGGAGTACTTGAATGGAGGCCCAATGTACATCTGTTACCTTAATACTAAACCTATAAATATATGCATATAGATCTATTTCCCCATCGTTATACATAAATATATTTACATATGCACATGCTTTATTTAGACCTCTATAAATGCCCTTTGCTTCCTACCTCTTTCCTTGATTTCCTTTTACTTTCTGATTGTCCCACTCTCATGTTCAGCCTTCATTTGTGTTTCAGTAATTCCTCTAGGTTACATTACTCTTGGTTACACTCTACCAAGCCTCCTACACCCTCCTCACCATCTATTTGGATCACTTGGTGTTCCCTTGTCCCTGGGTTTGTTAACAGCACTTCCTTTTTCCCTACACCCCCCTTTCCCATCTCCCTCCCCCAGCTGTCAGTCCCATTGTTTTCTCCTCCAGATTGTTCATCCAGCCTATCTCATTTAGACAGACCTGTGGAAATCATAGCATGCACAAAAACGAGACAGAGCAAACCCAAGCAACAAAATGAAACAAAAGAACAACACCACCACCAACAAGCCAATGACAAAAAGCAAAACAAAACACAAGAAAGAAAAGCTTTTAGTTAGTTCAAGGACTGTTTGTTGGCCTTTAGGAGTGTTTTCTCATAGAGTATGATGGGTCAGCTAGCCCTGGCCCCAAAGTCTATTTTTGGTATTCCCTGGGGACTTCGTTGCTCTGTTCCCCTTCCTGTTCTGTTGTACACCCTTAGTATTTTGCCTCGGTGTGCTGGGATCAGATCGGGCGATAGAGGCATGCTGTTTTTTTTGTGTGAGCAGTTGCACTGTCATGGTGGCAAAACCAGTCCCCTGTCTACCACTAATCAGTCCTTTTTATTTTAAATAAATCATTTTATTGGGGGATCTTACAGCTCTTGTAACAATTCATACACCAATTTGTATGAAGCACATTTGTACATACATTGCTATCATCATTTCCAAACATGTTCTTTCTCCTTGAGCTCCTTTTTTCCCCTCCTCCCACCCACGTGAACCACTGATACTTTATACATACTTTTTAGTTTTATATTTTACGCCTCTGCTGTATCCCTTCACCCAAACTTCTGCTGTTTGTTCCCCTGGGTGGTGGAGTGGGGCTGTATGTCCATCATTGAGATTGGTTTCCCCTTTCTTCTGCTTCTCCCCCCTACCTTCCCTCGTGGTGTTGCTACTCTCAGTATTGGTCCTGAGGGGTTTATCTGTCCTGGATTCTGTGTGTCGGAACTTCTAGTCAATAGCAGTGTGCAAGCTCTGGTCTAGCCAGACAACTCAGACCTTCTTACACAATATCTTCAGAACCTCTATATAGGAAGCTTGATTAACAGTCTGACCTAGTGCAATGACTAAACTCCAAATGCACTATCACCCTCACATGAACAAAACCAAACAAATGAGCATCTTCTTGAAGTTTGAGTTCACTTGACGAGGTGTATTTGAGTGAGGTGATGATGGCGTCTTACACTGACTTGATTTATGTTTGCATTCTGGCTTGTGAGAAGAGCACAAGGTCTTGTCACCAGCAATGACCTTGGGAAAAAAGTGTGGGTGCACTAGCTCGGAGCAAGTTGCCAGATGCCTGCCCAAACAGGAGAATGTATATTTTGAAATGTGTACCCAGTGGAGCTTTGTACCGCTTGGTTTTTTGGCGGGGGTGGGGTGGGGGTGGGTGGAAGGCCGGCTACTCCTTTGTAGGTTAGATAATCTGAGATGTGCTATTTGAAATTTCCTGGGGCCAGTTTTAGACAAAACTAGAAAAGTTAATTTTGCTGTATGGAAAAATCTGACAGTCTGGAAGTATCTAATTTTCCTCACATGCCATCATTCCCCTAGTAGCATTATTCTTAGTTAAAGCTCTCCTCTGTTCCTCCTTAGGGTTTCCCCCACTACCTGATGTTCCTTTTCTCCTACTCATCATCAAGGGACTTGTGTCCAAAGTGAGGACAGCAAATAAGAGACCCTCCTGACTCTCTGTTAAGAAGGGTGCTCTGGTGCATGCGTGTGTTTATGTGTGCACATACAATCGCATTTGAATTTTGTTGGAAGAGGCTTCATAGAGACAGAGAGTGACATGGTTAGAGCTGCTGCACATGTAGAGCACTGTACTCTATGGTGTTCTAATTCAAATGCATGTAAGGTCCAAGAGAGGTAATAGAAGCAAGTGACCAGGGTCAGGGAAGGCAGTAGGAGGAACTGAGGGAGCCTGAATGCCTCACACCCTGCCAGTTTCACTGATTCTTGGATGGGAGAGTACCAACCTAGTGCTGTGAAATCTTCGCAGTTTTCAGAGGCTTGGGGGATTTAAATTTTGTATGTAAAAAATAGACATCTAAATGCTTGTAATTTATTGATTTCGATAAACACACTGAATGCCAGTACTCAAGTCAAACAAACCAAACTAACAGCCATCGAGTCTTTGCCAACTCATAGTGACCCTATTAGACAGGGTAGAACTGCCCCTCAGTTCAGCTCCCAGCCCTGGAAGCCCACCAGTTCCTCGTTATTATCATGAGGAATACTATTTTCACAAGAGCATTACATACCCCTAGAGACTAAACCATAAAGCCATATAGGCTTTGACCATCAATTCTGATATGCTTTTTCCTCAAACTGATGGGTCATTTGATGGAATCCTTGTATTACTTCCCTAACATAAAAATTAATCAAGCAAAGGAGATTCAGTGCTCAGTACTACAGTCCCCTATTTAGAGATTAACTCTTAAAAACCACCACCACCACCACCACCACCACCACCACCACCACCACCACCACCACCACCACCACCACCGCCACCTTATCTATGTTGATAAAAACTTGAGTAGGCTGTATAAATATCTCAAGTATTTAGGATAAAATGGATTCTTATTCTACTGTCACATATTTAGTTTGAGATATGTGTTTCCATCTGAACACAAATTAAATAGACCTCATTGACATCTTTTCAAAATGCCATAAAAATTAAATGATTACCTTAAAAGATACTCAGTATAATTAGGCATCAGAAAAATGTACATCAACACTAGAGCGAGATAGTGTTTCAACCCATCAAGATGACACTAGCCAAGAATATTAAAAATACCATTGAGTGCTGGAAGAATGAACAGATTTGTGTCAGAAGAACAGTCTGAAAGGTCCTTAGAAGCAAGCACGGGGAGACTTCACATGCTTTGGATATGTTATCAGGAGATGCCAGTCCCTGGAAAAGGCTGAAATGTTAGGTTCAAGTATAACAACAGTTTTGAAGATGGTGTAGGACTGCGCAGTGGTTCATTCTGCCTTGAGTTGGAACTGACTCAATAGCACCTAATGCTAAAAGCTAGATGCTTTTGATCCTAAATGAAAAGTGGATGGTCCAGCCTCCATACCAGCTACGTGGACAACTGCCCCTCCCCCCAGAAGAATTTACTTTAGAAGACGGCACTGAACCTGTAGCTAGGGGAGATGGACATGTCTGATCAGAGCACACAGGGGCAAATGAAGGGGGAGGAAGAGAGTGGAGCACACACTGGTCCACCAGGCTTGGAGGATGATTTTGGCACTCTGAACAGCCAATGTACAGAGTGGACCATATGGCTGATCCCACTATGAGACATGCCATCCCTTGCTGGCCCAGAGCCCTATGGGGACAATACCGGAGACTCTGTGTTGGGACTGACCCGACTGGCCCTCCAACACGGAGGCAAATCACTAAAAGCATGCAGCAGAGCAACCATGAGAGCAGAGCGGGTAGCCCCTGAGGGAGTACAAAGGACAGACTCTGGGGCCAGAGCATGATATGCCATCAGACCTGACTGAAGGACACACCTATAGAAAAAAAAATCAGACCTTGATCTATTTACAGGTTTTTCTTTCTTAAAAAATTTTTTTGTCTTTTAATTAATTTACTCTTTTATTGATCATTGGTTTTCTGTTGTTGTTTTTTTTGTCATCACAGTGTTCTCACCCATCGCCTATCTTGCTATGGTTTGATTTTTGGTGCATATTATTATCTCAACAGATCTATCTAGATAAGATAGGCTGGAAGAATAGTCTGGAGGAGAAAACAACAGGACCAATGGTTCCCGGGGACATGGGAGAGAGAGAGGAGGGGGTAAGGAGGTGATGCTGACCAATCCAGCGACAGGGGAGCAACAAGTAATCCAAAATCCGTCGCAAGGAGGGTGTGAGAAGCCTGGTAGGTATTCAGCAAGGGCAATGTAACCAAGAGAAATTACTCAAACCCAAGTGAAAGCTGAGCATGATAGTCGGACAAGAGGAAAGTAAAAGTAAATAGAGGAAAGAACTAGGTGACAAAGGGTATTTCTAGAGGTCTACATACTGGCATGTACATATGTAAATATATTTATACAGGAGGGTTCGTAAATAGATCAACGTGCATATATTTATAGACTTAGTATTAAGGCAGTAGATGGACATTGCCAAATACTTACTCAATGCAAGAACACGTTATATTAAATTGGCATTCCATGATGAACACCTTTCCAACATGATGGTTGAAGAAAAATGTGTGCACTAGCAAATGTGGTGAAGAAAGCTGATGGTGCCTGGCTATCAAAAGTTATAGCATCTGGGATCTTACAGGCTTGAAAATAAAGAAGCGGCCATCTAGCTCAGAAGCAACAAAGCCCACATGGAGGAAGCACACCAGCCTGTGTGACCATGAACTGTTGAAGGGATCAGATATCAAGCATCAAAGAACACAAAAATCATGTCATTGTAAATGAGGGTGAGTGCAGAGTGGAGACTCAAAGCCCATTGGTAGGTAACTGGACACCCCCTTCCTGAAGGGATGTGGGGAGGAGATAAGCCAGTCAGGGTGCAGGGTAGCAACAATGAAACATGTTTCCTCTAGTTCCTAAATGCTTCCTCCCCCCACTATCATGATCCAAATTCTACTTTACAAATCTGGCTAGACAAGGGGATGTACAGAGAGATCGCCTTGGAGATTGGGTGGATGTTCCCACAGTAGCGTGGAGCCTCACAAGTGGTGGTCAGGCGTTTCCCCCAGTCACTTGTAGGACCTCAGGATTTAGGCTGGGGATGCCCCCACTTTTTATAGGGGAGAACAACCTGTGGCCTGGTGTGTGGGAGAGGACCAGCGTGAATTCCCCAGCTGCTTGCCACACCAATAAGTGGGGGGTGGGAGCTCCCTCAGTTGGGCCTTCAGGTTTGCCCTAGGCAGAGGGGAGTGGCCTGGAGACAGCTATTGTCTTGTGATGGGAAAGAGAGTGAAAGGAGAGGAAAAAGAGAGAAAGAGGAAGACACAGACTGGGGCAATAATGCCAACCAGACTGACAACCACTCACCCACACACAACTAAAATGCACAGAGTAAACAAAGGTGACAACAGTAAAAAAAAAAAAAAAAGAAAAGAAAACAACTAAAAAGGAGAACCAAATCTGTGGAGGCTGTGGTAGGAAGTAGAGAAGAGCTAGATGGAGCGGAGAAAAGCAGAAAACCTGTAAGAAGAGTCCAATAAAAGGAAAAAGAGAGAAGAGAAAAGGAAGGAGGAGGAGAGAGTATTTTTTAAATGGTTAAAGAAATAACTGACCCTGTGTTATGCTGTGTGTAGCTCTGACTCGTCCTGTGTGCAGTACTGTCTTAGGGGTCAGGCTGCCCACTAGGAGGACAGGGTTGCCCTAGGCAGAGTGTAGGGCTCTGGAAACCAGCAGTGGTATGTGCAAGCAATGAGAGGGAGCAGAGAGAATCGTACAAGCTAAGAGAGAGGTGAAGAAAGCAAAGACAGAAAGAGGAAAGAAAGAAAAAGAGAATAAAGAGAAAGAAGGAAATAAATCCAACTGAGTTCACTAAGGTTGGCTGTGATGGTAAAGAGCAAGGAGAGAGAGAAGGAGGAAATAAAGTATAAAGTAGTAGCTGATCCCTGATTGCTTGGATGAGGGGCCAGAGGGGTTTAGACACTGCTCCAACATGGCAGGTCAGTATGCCCTTTTAATGCCGGGACCCAGTGGTGCTGGGCAGAATTGCCCTAGTTGACGAGATCACCTTAGAGGCATGACGGAGGTTTCTTCAACGGTGCAGCGCACTGTAGGTGTTTGTCCCAGGTGCCTTGTGTGGTGTACAGCACTCCCACACAGGGCAGGCTGGAGTGCCTCCTGCTATTTGGGTTGATTTGCCCTAAGCGGAGGGAAGTGACCTGGAAGCCTTTAGTGGCATATGAGAGGAGAGAGTGGGAGAGAAGAGGAAAAAGAGGGGAAAAGGGGAAAAAAGAGGGATAAAGAAGAAAGCGAGTAAATAAAAGCCCAACACCAACCTGAGCACGTTGAAACTGAGTGCGGTGGAAAAGTTAGAAGGGCTAGTGAATAAAGTGAGAATAAGTAGAGCAGTGGGTAAGGAGGTAATGATACTTGATCACCTGTCCTTGAGGCCAGAGGAATTCCAACTCTTCCTCAAGGTCACGGGGTCATGGACTTGTAAGGTCTCTCTCTCTGGCCTAAATTCCAACCCCAGTCCTTGGCTCCCCGCGAGAAAAATTTCATGCGGAAGCCAGGCTCGTGATCCAAGTGAATTTAATGAGAGTTAAAAGAAGCTTCAGGTTTTACAAGGCACCCATAGGATTCCTTTGACCATGGGGCCTGGCAGAGACTGCCTCAGGTCATGCAAGGATCTCTCTCCTCCCAGGAAGACGACCAGACCACCCCTCTCCCTTCTGGTTCCTGCCTTTTCAAGGGTTCCCGGGGAGGCTGGTGAAGGACCCCAGGTCAATCCCATTGGCTGAACTGCAATCATCTGGCCCAGGTGGGCTGCTCCAGGTGCAACATCCATCGGAGCCCACAGGCAGGAAAATCCAGCTTTCCTATGCTGGCTCTCCTGGGCATGCGTTAATGGACTTTCCCATCCCTGATGTAGGGTTCCACAGATGCTGTGTGAGATTACTTCAAAAGCAAGATCGCGCCCGTGGCCAGGGGTCACTTGGGTGCTGGAGTACCTGCCTTGTGCTGCATGTAGCACTGCAGCAGGGGCTGGGAGGGGGCACTGGGGGGCTCCCTCAGCCCCGTCTAGGGCTCCAAGACCGGCAGGGCCTCCCCAGCTATGTGTAGAATCACTGAGAGGGAAGCTTGTTGTCCTATCTAGACTGCTGATGCTTCCTAGATCAGAGGATTTTCTTTTTTATCCCTCTGGCCAGCTAGAATGAAATTGTCTCCCACAGTCTCTGGGCTACAGCTCAGTGCTGTTTAAGGCTGACACTGCTACAGCGGGTCTTTGTTATGGTAAAAGCTGCCAGGCCCTGTGGCTGAGTTCTGGCATTCCTTAGCTAGGTTGCTTCTTATGCTGATTTATGTTAAGGACCTCCCCTATGTGGTGCTTGGAACTGAGCAACCAGACTTGGGTTTGAGTTTTAAACCAATCATTTATGTTTCACCCTTAAAAAAAATTCTACTTGTGATGTGCTCAGATTTGGTGGCTGTCAAGCTGACCCCCAGAGGGGGAGATGCAGCTTATCAGGGGGGTTGTTTGCTAGTCGGCCAATTGGAACTAAATTTGCTCCCTGGACTCCCGACTTTCTGCCTTTTTCTCCCACACCATGATCTTCCTAAGGTAATAATATATTTTTTCTTCTACTCTAAATTATGGCTACCCACCACCAACCCCTGACCGTGAGCTCAAGGCATCCAACCGCATGGAGAGCTCAGTGTGGGGTTCCCCTCGTGTCTGAGATTCTGCCCCCTCTCAGGGCGTCCACCTGCAGGGATCCCTGCTCCAGGCAAGGGCATATCTGGCACCTGCCACTTCGTCAAAATTATAGTGCTTTAAAGCATTCTTAGTTTGCTTTGTGAGTGGAAATCCCACAAAAGAAGGGGTTCAGGAGAAACCCTGTTACCCTAGTTCTAATTTCAGAACTCCACCTCCCCGTTTCCTTCACCTAATTTCCTATTTTTCTGGTCTGGCAGCAGGAGCTCCAGATAGATGGGTCCTATCTGGTCGCCATTTTCTCTGAATCCCTCCATCTATTTTTTTTACACTCTTAAAAAGTACAAAACATTTACTCTACAAGCGCAAACAGATTTTCAAAAGCAGGGAAAAACCTGAACGTTCAGTACATGGTTCAATCGTCTTTTCATCTCTGTGCCCTAACTATGCTGAGCTCCATGGAACTGCATGGAGGGGAGCTATTCTGGCGTCATCGAACCAAGTGAGTGTTTTGAATTACCTCAAGTGAATATTTGACTGGAAAGCATAGGGTGTAAAAAAACCCTGAAATCAGATGGTGCACATCTATCACAAAGAACAGGGCCTTGTACTTAAACCTTTTTTCTGAAAATAAGCAGCCATCTAAGTGAGATATCAACTAAGGCCGCCCAGAACAAGCAGCACAGCCAGTGTGATGCCAGGGTGATAAATAATAGAATCTCAATCTGCAGGTATGAACAAGAATCAGAGTTTATATTCGGAACACCCAGTTAGCAAAAGGACTCAAATGCACATGCTGGGTGAATTCCCTCTGACCACAGTCCATGGACATGAACAGATACAGTTAAGTTCAAATGTAACACCTGATCATTTGATCTCTTCAGACTAATTTTAATTTGGTTCCAGTTTTTAGTATTTTTCACTTTCTGTTCGATTGAGGTTTTTCTCTCTTTTATCATTGTTAGTTTTTCTTTTCTACTTGTTTCTTGATTTTGTTTTGTATTTTTTTTTAATACATATGAAATCCAGGAGAGGTAAATCCAGAGAGACACTAACAGAATTAACAATCACCTAGGGACAGGCAGGGAAGATTTGGGGGAGTGAGGGGGGGGCTAACAAAAATGAATATAAAAGAAGGAAATGATGTAAACCTGATTGTGGTGAGGATTACACAAATCTTAATATGACTGAAGTATTGAATGATATATGTGAATTATATGAGAATTAAAATAAAACAAAAGCTGAGGTCAGAGATAGGGCAGCAATTTAGCCCTGAATCTCTTGGTGAAGATTGAATGTCATTTTGTGCCAAGAGCCCATTTTTCCACTCATGAAGTTTGGGGAACCGGCCATGCTCCTTCATCACTTTTCTTACCTCAATAAATGGGTACAGTTCACTCTTCTCCCTTTTCTTCTCTGTCACATACTTTGCAGCAGTCAGGGGAACAGAACTTACAGTCCTGAAAGGGATCCATGAGTGTTAGTCCAGGTAGACTAGAGAAACAAATCCACACTCAGATGTGTATAGGAAAGACCTTTATATACAAGAACAGTTGTATATTGAGAAAGCATTCCAGCCCAACCAAGATCAAGTCCATAAGTCCAATATTAGCCCATGTCTGATATCAATCTATAATGTTCTCTTCAGACTCATGAAACACCTTCAATGACCCCAAATGCAGGAAGATCACAGGTCAGTAGTTGCAAAGTCTTCTGCATCCAGTGGTGGTAGAAGCATCTCAGCTTTGGCAGGGTCTCCATGTGGCTCCTCCAGTTCCCAGGGCATGGGTTCTATCAGTGTGGTGCCATGTGTCTTGTTAGTAGGACATCTCTCAGGGAATGAGCAGAAAGATAGTCTCCTGCCTCCAAGGAGGAAATACCAGATTTCCCAGAACCCTGACGGGAAGGCCAGGCCCACAAAGAGGCCTCATTGGCCATAACCCAATAGAGAGACTAGAGTCTACCCCTTCACTCTTAATCCTCTCAAGTCCCAAATTGACACCAGATTGTATAACTACAACAGACCACCCCTTGTCCATTTGACATTTTCACAAAATTCTTTAGCCGTATATAATTTCAAAACAATAATAGAATCATATCAGTATCTAACAGTATAATATGAAAATGCATACATTTCACTCCGTGCCACCCTCCTTTAAACATAATATTCTGTAAGTGATGAAACAAAAATATCCTATGCTTAACAATTGCAGGTAAGGTACACCCACATATTAATCCTATAATTCTATGAATATATTCCAGTATCTATGAAATCTTGTAAGCTAGCCACTTCACGCCTTTATCTGGCCCATTTTGGCTATTCAGTTTCTCTACTGCCTACTTCCATCAACCCAGTGCTCTGAGGAGACAATCATATTCTTCAATATAAAGAGTCTTCATGCCAGTTGGAACCTTGTGAAGTCCACATCCACAAGAAAGTCAAAGCAGGACAGTTCGTCTATACAGTCTGCAGCAGTATATACCAGTGCACAGGCTCAACATTCTTCTCTTCATCTGGTCGGGTTCGGGTCAAGTCAATGTGGGCTCCCTCTCTTGGCCTCACCTCAGTGTCCATTGGTCGCATTGCCTTTAGGCCTTGGCCCCATCACCAATTCTCCACAACTCTAGTCCCCTCAGAGTAGGTCATGGACTTCAAACGAGTCAACCTGCTCTCATCTTCTTCTCTACTGCCTGTAAACCAGGTCCACGAGTGTCAGTGGTCAGAATGAACCCGCTGCTCTATTGCTGCTATTCTGCCACTTTCACTCAACAAGCAGATCCAGGTGGTCACCTAGCAATCATTTCAGGCTTCTACAGGCTCCCTTGAATGTTCAGTACTAGAAAGGAGTTTCTTCAGGCTTTGAGATTTTTTTCCAGTTTCTGACAAAAACCACTATTCAAAATTCAAATATTACAAAAGTTCCCTTTTAATGCACATGAAGCTCTTCCTCACAGTGGGAGCAGTGCACAGAAACGGACCTTGATGCTGGGCTGCTCTGTGCGTGCTTTGGTCAGTTGGGAGCTGCTGATTCACAGATTCACTTCACGTGGATGAAGATGCTTGTTTGCTTCCCCGTGAGTTTATCGCGCTTCAACAGAGAAGAACCCTGTTCTTGGGTTTTGCCTCTGCCTTGCTCCTAGCACCGCTGGAATAGAAAGATTACAAATGATTTTTTTGTTGTTGTTTTAAAAAACAGAAAAGAAATGCCGTGTACCTGTTAGGTAAGTAGAGGCAGAACTGAGGGTGGTCGCTGTGCATGCCAAACCTCCTCCCCATCACAGACAGTTGAAAGCTGCTTCAGGCTGGAAAGATGCACACATTTAGGTCCTTGTGACAGGAAGCAGGTCAACCTGGGCGGGCCCCCATCTAGACCAGGTGGGCTTAATTCAGTCAATGGGGTCAAACAGTACCGTCAGCCATGCCTACCAACAGGGTATGGGTGGGGGCCTCCCACCAGCTGTCATGCAACCCAGCGCGTGTGGGCTGTCCAGTCCGCCCCCACCCCCCACGAGCATATTTGCCTCTTCTATCCTTTATAAAGTCACTTGGATCACAAACTAGGTTTCTGCGTCAATTGGTTCTTGTGTGAAGCCAAGGACAGAGGTACATTTCTCCCAGAGAGAGCCCTCACATAACCAAATCAGATTATAGCCTTCAGTGTTAGGGTTCCAACGAATTTTGGGGGAATATCTCAAGTGGTAGTGGTAAGGACACAACTCAATCCATATTATCTCTTTATTTTGCTCAGCCAGATGCTTGCCCTTTGAGCCTGAATTGTTGCAAGGCTTATTACCCCATCAAGTGTTCCCAGAGCAAGCCCTAAATGGGCAGTAGTCACACACAAGGAAGATTTGCAGGGGACACTGTTAAGAATGATTAATGCTTAAGTGTTCCTTGTCTCCCCAAATGTACCATCTGGCAGAAAATTTGTTAGATCTCTCTCCTGGGAGAGATATACCTCAGCTCTTGAATAACTCTCCTGGTCATAGAAGTCAAATTCCAAGCTTTTCATCCAACATTCATAAAGCTAAATAAATGTTACATAAACCTAAGTTCTCTATCTTGGATAAGACAAAGTAAAACCATGACTTGAGAAGGTTTTCATTGAGGACAGAGACAACTTCAGATATTCTAAGCCTATGAAATTGGTCATGATTCAGGCAACTTGCCAAGGAAGCAGGTAATACCTAGGTGGGAGGTGGAATGAATAAGAACTTGCACTAAGATTCCATTCCATCAGGTGCAGCTGGTGACTTTGGAGGCCCAGAGCAGGCAGTGGGAGAGAGAAGACCAGAGCAGGGGAGGGATGTGATGAGCTGGAGGGTAGAGGGAGGGATTATGTGTTGTCCTGCTGTCACCTCCCACCCCACTGTGACCCTTTAGTGATGTGGGCCCAGGTTTGTGATGCAAGTGGGTTTGAAGCCAGAGGGGACTCAGAGTGCTCAGTTGCCTGAGTGCAACCGCTGTATCCAGAAGATGGAGGAGATTCTCTTTCTGCTGGAACAGAAAAGTGCTTCCTGGCTGACCTACCAATACCCCACCTGGTTCACTGTTTTGACCTTGGGCATCCTGTATGGAGTGGGTTGCTTCTTCCTGGTCCTCCCCTTCCTTCCAAATACTCCACCTGTGCGACCACCCAGGAAAAGGATAAAGGTAAGAAATTCTCAACCCAGCCATAGGAGAGATTGATTTTTCCTTGTTTTATAAATTTTTCCTTTCGTAATTAATTTCCTGATAGGGGAAATCTCAAGAAAGAAGAGACCATCAGCCCTGGCTTTGGAATATTGATGAGGGCTGGTGCGTCCTTACTCACTGTTAGGACTTTGTTCACTGCATTGGTATCATTTTATCCTTGTCGGCTTATGTTGATTTTCATTATTTCTGTTGGCTTTCCCTGTTTGTGAAGCACAGGAGGCGTGGATACATCATGATCATGGACACAAGGGTTGACAGAGTTGCAGGTGGAGAGATCTCATGGCAGAGGGAGGGATTGTGAGATCAGCAGTGTGGAGAACTTCCCCATCGGGAAGCTAGGGAGTGAAGGGGGATTTATTTCAAGACGAAAAAATGAAGGAGGCCAGAGGGGACAGAGAGCTTTAGACCTGACTGTGATTACACAACTCCTTTTGAAGGCAATTTAACCATGGAGGGGGGGGGGTGTTGTTCTAAAATGGATATGGTAATCATTGATTGTACCATTGCCCTTGATCTGATTGAACGACTGAACTATTGACTCGTATGATATGTAAATCATTTGCCAGTCAGATGAGCATTCAAAAATATTTCTCTTTGAAGATCTCAGACCTCCCATCTCTAGTTGTTATAGAGGGCAATAGGTAAAAATCCCCAATATAGTGACGCAGTGGCTAAGGACTAGATGACTAGACATTTCAAAGGGCAGCTCTCATCACTGGGTCCTCAGTCTCTTTCCTTGAGCTCCAGTCTCTGGGCCAAGGCTCCTTTTCTGTCTGGGCTAATTGAGAAAGCATGGCTGACCCCGGGGAGGAAGTGGTCAAGGGCTGGCCCAGAGCTTCAGCCTCCATAATCAAAATCTTGCCCACCAGAACACTGAGTGCTGAGAGTGTGTGCTCTCCGTGAGCAGAGGAAGGCTGACGGAAGAAATGCACTCTAGGTCTCACACAGAAGCTGGTTTCTGGGCTTTAGTCATTCCATGGAGATTGTCATTCTTCTAATCACCAGTAAATGCCTGCAGTTTGTCACAAAGAACAGATGCAGGATTGGATTCCAGCCTGACTTCCTCTCTTGTGCCCCAGCCTCAGGTGGAGACAAGGAGAAGCAGCAGGTCAAGGGACAAAGGTGACGCTCTGAAAGGTAAGGTTCTGCCCATTCAACCAAGCTCTGTAAGCTCTCCTGTCCCCTCCTCTGCAGGATGCCAGTGGCAACAGCCCGTCTCTCTCAGGTAATAATCCTGAACAAAAGGATACTGTGGATGGAAACAGAACCCAGATATTTCCCAGATGTACAGGAGGGGCCTAGGATGGGATGAAGGCTGGCCAAGGTAGGACCCAGTAGGGGGCAGTGGGGGTGTCAGGAGCAGATTCTGGTGGATTTGGAGGTGGAACATTGAGGGGTAACTGCGATAAGCTGTGTAACTTTGCCAAGGTTCAGATTGCTCACTGAGACCCCACAGACAATATTGGAAACCGATGCTCCTTGAAATGCCAAAGCACCTCCTGCCCGTGGGAGTAAGCTATCATTTGACCTTGAGCTCTGGAGAGTCCAACGTCCTAAGTGCACAGCCCGTGTGACATTCCTTTCGGTCCTCTGGGAGGGCTGCACCATAACGGTTCTCTTGATTTCCAGTTTTCCGAAGCTTCCTGCAAGAACTATATGGCGCTCAGAACCTGCGTTTGCGTCTTAGGCAGAAGTAAGTAACCTTCCTGCTTCACCGCGGGGTGCATCTTCCAACCAGGGTGCCTGTGTGGCCTCGGGCTGCAGAGCAGCTGGGATGCGCTGATTTGGGGGACACTTTCAGGGATGGGCAGAGAATGACAGGAGTCCCGGGCAGTGGGGTGGGGCAGGAAGAGCAGGCCATCAAGGCTTGGGGAGGGGCTGAGCTTGCACCGACCCTTGCTAGCCTGCTAGGTCTCTTGCCCCTTCAGTCCTGGCTGTAATCTGGTCCTTCTGTCTCCTGCAGCCACTTGGGAAACCCACTTGACACTGGCAGCTTTGGTCAACAGAAAGCTCAAGCCCTCTCTGGTAGCTGGCGAAATAGAGGTACGGCTGAAGTCCACGTCGGTACGCGCGCCCCACACGGTTCTGCGGCTCATCCATTCCGGACACCTAGGTCTCAGAACTCCACCCTTCCACGGGCCCAGATGTGCATCTCAACTTCTCAAGTCTTACCCGCCTTGAGTCAATCACCAAACTGCGCACATTCCCATGAACCTGACAGTCTTTCACCCACACCACTGGCTCTTCCCTCACCCAGTGCCAAACCCCCGGATTCAAAGGCCTACCTGCAGCCTCCAAGCACTCTCTGGGACTCACCAGCCCCGCACCCCACAGGGACTCATTCTCAGAATGACTTGTTGGCAAGGCCCAGGCAGAGCCCATCTCCACACAACCGCTGCTCCACACCTGCCATGGCAGCCATCACAAGTCAGGATCCCAAAGGCCTCCCTACGGCCTCCCCACCCCAGTGTTGGGCAGCTGCCAAGAACTTACAGCTTCCCTCCTTGGAATACTTTGGGTCTCTGAAAGAGCACTCTACCTGGCACCCCCAAGAAGACACCTTTCGGGAAGGACCCACAAAGAGGCAGGGGGAAGTAGGGAGGCCCACCTTGCTCAACCCCAATGTCCACAAGCTGCTGGAAATAGAAATCACAAAGGCAGAGAAATGGAATATTTGGGAAGAAAAAGGAAAGGGTGTATCAGAATACCATCTGCAGGCCGTAAATATGTTGAAGGCACTCGATGGGGAGCAGATCACTGCACCTCCCCAGCCCTTCTGGAATGCCAGCATCAAAGCAGAGCAGATACCCAGCGCTCAGAAGCATTTTCCACAAAAATTCAGTGAGTTTTTCTGGGGTCTACCTTTTCTGCACAGCGAGTCTCTGGCAGCTGCTCTCAGGGTCTCTGGATCTACCCTAGAGTTTCCCACTGTCTTATTTAATGAAATTCCTAATGCCTTACCAGCTCAAATGCAAGCTAAAGAGTACCCACTCTTGTTGCAACGTCACTCCTTGCCCTACACTGAAGGCCGATTCCAACTTTTACTTCCAACTGCATGCCAAGCCCAGGCCCCACCGCCGGCTACAGTCCTGACTCCGCCCGGTCCACAGCCCCGTGGCCCACTCGCAGTACCTTTTCCTCCTCCTCACAAGAGTCCCTGTGATGAATCCTGTCTTACCGTCCACACTAAGTCCCAATCACGCATTCCAAATTCACTTCAACAGCTGGAAAGCCATTTTTTAAAGAAACAACAGGAAAGTGAGAGTTCTTTACCCTTTATGATACCACCACCCCAGGAAGCTTTTTGTCTTCGCAAACCCACTCATCCCCAGGACAATCAGAAGGTCCAGACCCCAAAGACAGACCCCAAGCTTCCTGGCTGCTTGAAGCAATCGGAGCTCCACCGCCAAGAGAACTTCCCTCAATTGCAGGGGCCCCTCGGCAATGGGACTCTTGAGTCTCTGACACTAAAGCAGCCTCAGGAAAAATGGCCAGGGACTTGTCTGGATATGAAGCAGCCCGAATGCTCCTGCTCAACACCTGGAGACAAGCAGGGGAAGAATGTAATGAAGACGGTGTCCCCAGGAAGATGCACACACCCTGGACCGTCGCCTGCGTGCTGCAGAGCCGGTGTCCAGCTGAGGAACAACTCGGTCAATGGACAAGGGAATTACTTGAGGAAAATATCCAAATGTAATCTATCTCTCTGTGGATCAGGAAACTACTGCCCAAAAGGAACTCCGGGAGCCGACTCAAAGGAGTTAAGTGATTTGAGGATACACAAGGGGATTAACGCAGGAACTTACACCCTAAGGGGTCCAAATAAAATCCTACTGGAAAACACCCTGAATGTCCACATGTGCAGGAAGGTGGAGCAGATTAGAAAGGATCAGATCCCTGGCATTGTTTGCCGTTCATGTCTTGCGACCACGCACGCTTTGTCTATTTCCCTGACCCACCCACATGTTGTCAATGTGGCCTCCTGGGGAGAGCTGGAAGATCTGAACACAACGCAGAGCCTTTCCTTTCTCAGCCCGGGCACTCAACAGGTGCTGGACTCGCATATCGTAAGGCTCCAAATGAGGCAGAGGTGGTGCATGCCCCTCAAAGTCCTTGAGCCCACAAACCTCTGTAGGACAAGAAAAGACAACGCAATGTCCTTTCCAAAGTCCACCTGCTTAGCCACCCCTAAGTATTGAACTAACCTAGTAACTGAGGCTGCCAAGGTCCTGGGAGAACCCTGTCAGGCAGACTGGGGAGAGAGAGTGACGACAAAGAAATCAAGCCCTACCCTGGAGAGTCCTTTTGCTGATTGCTCCCCTACAGAGGAGCCTGTTCAGGGAACCCCAGCCTACCCCCCACTTGATAATGACAGTGGATGCTCATTGGCCCTCAGGCAGCCGTTTCCAGCCTTCATGCCCAGTATCCTTGGCAGAACCTTCCAGAATGAAAGTGTCCAGAGAGAGAGAGCCTAGAGCAAACCTCAAATCCAGTACTGACCAGCAAGGGGTCAAGGAAAGAGGGTGCTAGTTGTGCCCCAGGAGGCCCCAGATTGGAAGTGAACTCTGAATGTCCATCTTCAAGAGCCAAAGAGACAGGGTTGGTGGTGGTCAAGAAGTCCTCTTCAATAGAGCTAGACGATAGAGACACTTTCAAAACCAGTGTGCTGGCAAAATCTCAAACCAATGATGTGGACCCGGGGGTGCTTCGAGGCTCTAGGATGTAGTAAAAGTTTCCTGCTACCTGGAAAGTGTGCTCCAGTTCCTGAAAAGCCAAGCCTTACAGCACGAGTGTGCAGTGAGATTAAGCTCCAGGTGGAGGTAGAGGCAGAGGATGGTTCTCCATGCTGTCCTGTTGACGGGCTCCTTCAGGACTGCACCACTGATGTGCTCACTGCCACCAATGTTTTGCCTTCTCAGGTGGTCCATTGCCGCCCCCAGCATTTGTTCACTGGGGATAAGCCAATATGTCAAGGGCCAAGTGGCTTCGTGGTGGCTAGAGCAAGTTACATGGGGCAGCAGAAGCTCAAAAGCCCCAACCTTCAGGACCCCTCGACAAGGAGAAGGAAGGATGCTGTTCCCACTGACAAGAGGGAGACTCATAAATGGCCCAATCCAGAAGAGCATGGAAAAGGATTAGCGGGAAGAGGCATCTCCCAAGTCTGTGGGTTAAGCCAGCCTGTGCAAGACAAGGCATTGGCTGAGTGCCTTGAGATCAAGTCCTCACAGCTCCCACCAGAGAAGGGACAGCTTCCTGCTGAGGGCCACAGCAAAAAATGGAGGAAGCACTTTGTCCAGTGGATTTGCTCCAGCAAAAAATCTACAGGACATGGTGATCCTTTGCAAAAAGGAAAGCCCGTATTACCCTGTGGTCACAGCCTTGGGCCCCTTCAAAGACAACCAGTGTCTCCTAACAAGGTCACGGAGGCTCAGGTGCTCACGACAGATGTTGGCCAAGTCCTAGAGGGGACACCAGGCTGTCATCAGGAGTATCTTGCGTCAACGTTATGTCCACGAAAAGAAGCGCAGGCCTCAGTTAATGGATGTTCCTCCAGCTGCAGGGCTCCTTTCTTTGTAGAACACAGGAGAGTGGCAAGTGTGAGACCCTGCCTCCACCAGGCGATACCTGACTGCCAGAGCCTTCCCACCACGAGCACCTGTATCAGGGATGTATTCACAAATTTCTGTCCGTTCAGGGGATTCAATATCAGAAGCCACACTCAGGCATTGCCCCCCAGGGTGTTTGTGTGCCCAGTCAGCTTGCAGCAGCAGAGGCGGAGGAGGTGGGCTTACTCCAGTTACCCTTACCACTGCCCACGTCACTGTCTTCGAGAATATGTCTTATCTGGCAAATTAGAAGACGCTTCTTCTGCTCTGATTAGTAGGAAAGTATCCATGCCAGCCACTTTAGCCTGTTCTGCACAGGCTAATGGCTTCTCTCAGCCATGATATTCATTGTTCCATAATAGAGATTTTCCCCCTCCTACATTAAAGTGTGACTTCTGTGCTGCATGGCGGGATCTAGAGGGGGTGTCATGTGTGTTAGTCTGTGTAGACTAGAGAAACAAAATTCATACACTCATATTTTATGAGTTTTATATAAAGGTTAAGTGAACATTGAAAAGCATCCCAACCCAGTTCAATCTAAGACCACCAGTCCAATAGTATCCCATGTGTCTGACACCAATCTACAAAGTCCTCCTCACAATCCAAAAACACACGGGGAGACAATGACTGCAGGAGGAAATTGTAGTCCGTGCGCTGGCAGGTTCTCCATGAGGCTGCTGCAGAAACCAGGGCTGCAACAGGGTAGGTCCATGCGGCTTCTCCTCAGGGATCTCCCAGGAAATGAGTCTTTCCAGCTGCTTTAGGGACCTAACAAATGCATATCCACCCTGGTGGCACTATCAGAGAGCAAGAGACCAGAAAGGCTAGGCTCACAGAGCCATTGATCTCCCTGCCCTTCAATTAACCCCACATGAGTTCATTGACGAGGTTGGCATAATATACCTTTAACTATGTTAGATACTGCGTCTCCTTCTCTGAGTGCTAGCTCTGACTTCTCAAAGGGCAGGGCTCTGGAGGAGGTTTTCAGCAGTGTTTCCCACCCACTGCCATCCCAAGTTCTTCATTTTGCACCTCTTATGATTTATGGTAACACCCCTACTGTGAAAACCTCAGAAGGTCCCAACACAGTGAAGAATGTTCCCTGGTGCCATTACTTTGTCTTCAACGTTATGTGGCTGCAGTTGATAGGTTTTGAGAGGCGCAATCCAGCCAAGAAATTCCATCGAGGGTCCAGAAGAGGTTTAGACCAAAGTAGCGTCTCATGGTACCAAGCAGGCATGAGACATGTGGCGGCCTGTCTAAGTCCCACATGTGCATTTGATGAAGGCTGCCAAGTTTGGCATGGAGGTTCCGCCTCAATACACCTGTCACAAAATGCGAAATGACATATTTTGCTACCTTTGCCTCTCTCCCAGCCTAGGGTAACCTCCAGGATGGAAGTCCCAGGTCTGACACATGTGGGTGGGAACTGCTAGGGAGGCTGCCAGCGGGGGACTCTGCTCACCCACTGCACCAAGGGAAAATCCGGTTCACAGCTCACATGCCTTCCTCTGTATATAAACCCGGAGAAGGAGCAACAGCTTAGGCTGAGTGGTACAGGATGAGCGTCTGTGTAATAACCACTAATGGTTAGGCACCATGGACACAGGGTAGGGAAGGATACAGTGAAGAAGAATATGAAGCGTTGGACATAGCAAAGGGGGCCAAAGAGCATGAGGATCCCCAGAAATGACGCAAGACACAAGCGGAGCTAACACAGGCTTACAAAGGGGAATCGGCCAGGTGCTTCACCCCAGCTTTAGCTAGCTGCCCCCACAGCAGAACTTTATCTCCTACAGAGAGCACTGGGTTGGATAGCAAAGGCACAGCTTTCAAGCAGGGAAGGTTACTTTCTCAATACTATCTTTAGTGGGGCGACAAACTGTTATTTTACTTGATTTCCATCTCCTGACTGGGGGAAGGATGAGTTGATAGCCAGGGTGGGGTAGAGTGGGGATGAGTCAATAACAGGGTGCCAGGACTCAGGAAACATGACCCCAGGCTTTTGGGCTTCACACATGCATACACACACGCGTCCGCGCTCTAGGAATGTTCTCACGAAACATGACCCCAGGCTGGTGGTCTTCACATGCACACACACGCGTGCGCACACACACACATACATGCTCTAGGAATGTTCTCAGCAAACATGACCCCAGGCTGGGGGTCTTCACACACACACACACACACACACACACACACACACACACACACGCACACACACACACACACGCTCTAGGAATGTTCTCAGGAAACATGATCCCAGGCTGGTGGTTTTCACACACACACTCACGCGCACACTCTAGGAATGTTCTCAGGAAACATGACCCCAGGCTGGTGATCTTCACACACACGCACACACACACACACGCGTGCACGTGCTCTAGGAATGTTCTCCGGAGAGAGTGGCTTCTAAGGACTGAGTGCTGCAAAGAAAGTCACAACTGGGAGCAGCCTTCCCTTCCCCTAGAGACTCCTGGGAAATCAGGATGTGCACGGAGATTAGACATCACCTGTCTTGATAAGGGAAACCAGTTCAATAGTGGTCAGTGTTTCCTCTGTGCTTCTAACACAGGGTTTTATTTCCTGGGCACCAGATTATAGAAGAAGGCAGGAGGGCCCCCCAAAATATGATTAGTTGATCCGCTAGAGTAAATTCTCATGTGCTTAAAAGAACACCCCTGGTGGGCCAGGGTTTACTGTTTACTGAACTAAACAGTAAAGGATGGCGAGGAAGACATCCACTGAGCCTTGACCTCCATGCCTCAGTCAGGACACCAAGTGTGTGTGTGGGGTGGGTGGGGACTGACACCAGTGGTGGAGGAGGGAAGTGGACATAGGCCCCAGAGACTGCTGGTACAGCAGCATGATGTTGTTTCTGGAGTCCTGATTGTGCCAAGGCAGCCTCTGGAGTGACTGTGGCAGTAAAAAATCAGATTCTGGATCTGCAGAGCCTGGATCTGGGGCCTCTTGGGTAGCAGGTAGCTTGGGTGTGTTCCTAGAGAGAGTGAAGAGCTGGACACCGGACTCCCCGCTGCTGAACCCTACCGTTCGTGCTAGGTAAGTGCACGGAGATGGAGAGAAGACCCTGAAAGAACAGCAAGGGGTGCATGGACCAAGCCCCTTCCCTTTCCCCTGCCACCAGGTCCTCTTATATGGTGCTGTGAGGTCAAACAAAGGGAAGCCCACTCAGACCTGCAGAGACCTCAGCGAAACAACTGCCCCCCGCCCCCCACAATTCAGCAGACATCTCACAAGGACACTCACACATACCCGAGAGAGAAACCTCACACACATACTTCCTTGGAGACTTCCAGAGAGACTCAGAGGCCTCGCACAGAGACTTCATATGAAGTTCTCAGCATCCTTTATGGAGACTTCTCAGAGACCCCACAGGGACCTCACACAAAGCCCTCCCACATAGCTCACTGCCAGCACGGGAGAATTAGCAGCCGCTGTCCACCCCTGAGCTCCTGGAAACTTTCACACATTGTCTGCAGTGCCCCCCATGCTTGTGCATCTTTGTCCTCATAGCCTTGCTTGGGAACAACAGAATCACAAACTGCACGTAGTTGTGTGCAAATTTTTTCCACTGAAACGTTTTCACTAGCCTGAACTCTGAAGTGTAGTTTACAATTGAAATACAAGTAAAACTGCCAACACCAAATGAGAGTGTGATTTTAGATGGTGTGCAGTCAAATGTCGTACGCCACACTTTTACTTTTGCTTCGGACAAATTCTCTAATTGGTGGGGAAGTGACTGACTACTTTGGAAGCAACAGAACAGTCCATCAAATGGGCTTCAGGACTCAAATATATAAATAGACATCTGATCTGAACTCAAACTCATTCCCCAAGGGGCTCATGAACCTAATTTTTTTGGAAGAGTGAAGGAACCCACATGAAAATAACAAAATGTACATCACATTGTGTCTGTCTGGCTTAATTTCTCAATGAAACAGCTGTCATATCTGAAGATATTCAGGGCAACATTCCTTTTATAGCTCTGTCGACATAATTAATATGATTTTTCTGTGAAATGTAATATTTCTAAGTTATGCAAAGTCCTAATGTTTATCTACCACAACAAACTGATAATATTTCGAAGGATGAAGAAATAGATCAAGAAATAATAATTAATGAAATACACATTTTCAGGTAGTACCATTTACAATAGCCAAGCGTAAATGAAAATATCTATATCTATACTTGAATAAAAAAACAACAGATTTATATGAGGAAAACTACAGAAATTACAAGAAATCAAGTGTGACCTCAGCAAATGGGATAATATCCCATGCTCCTTGACCAGACGACTCAATGTAGTACAGTTATCAGTTCTACTCAAGGCACTAGACAAGTTTAATTCACTCCTGATAAAATTACCCTCATCTTTCTTCAAAGAATTGCAAAACCACTGATTACTAACTTCATATGGTAAGGGCATAGGTCAGGGGTTGAACCTACAAACTTCTCCTTGGTAGAAAGATAAAACTGTTCTCATAAAAGACTTGTAGGCTGGCTTTGAGTTGGAATTTTGGGGTCATTTAGGATTTTTTTGTGGCATGTGATTTTTAGGGCTTTAAGGTCATTTGGGGTCATTTAATTTTTTTGCGCATTAGGGTGGTTTGGGCTTTAAGGGTGTTTTATAAGGTTTAAGGGAGTTTTTAAGGGATTTACGGGTGATTTTTTGGAGTGTATAGGTATTTTTTAGCAGGTAGGGGTGTTTTTAGTGATCTTACAGGGTTTCTTAGAGATTTTAGGGTATTTTAAAATATTTTATGTGTTTTTCCCCAGCATTTTATGTTTTGTTGGGGCTTTCATGTTGTCTTCAGGGCATTTATGTGGTTTTGGAAGTTCATGGTTTGGGAATCTTCTAGGGATATGATTTGGAAGTTCCACATGTTTTGGGAGGCATTTAGTGTGTTATTTGTGGCTTCAGAGTGTTATTTGAATTTTAGGGAATATTATGGCTTTTCAGACATTTTAAGGCTTTTAGGGTGATTTTAGTGTTTAAGGGTGTTTATTAGGCTTATATGTGTTTTTATGGCTTTTAGTGTTTTGTTAAAATTTTAGGGTGCTTCTTAAGGCATTAGAGTGTTTGCGGGGATTAGGTTTTGGTTTTCAGGGCTTTAGGGTTTTGTTGGATTATTTTTTGCTTTCATGGTGAATTCATGTCTATTAGGCTGTTGGACTTTTACAGGGTTTTATAGTGCTTCGGGTTGCTTTGTAGGGATGTTCTTGGGGTTTTAAAAGACTTTTAGCGTGTTTTTAGGGCTTCACGTGTTCTTTATTTTGCGTTTTAAGGCATTTGCATAATATTAGGGCATTTATTATGTTTTCGGGACGTAAGGAGTTTTTTTTAAGACTTATGGCGTATTAGGGTGTTTTAGAAAGCCTTTTACCATGTATTTAATGGTCTTAAGATGTTTTAGAGGGTCTTTAGGGGTGGTCTTAGCATTTTAGAAATATTTTAGACGTTTTAGGGTTTTTAAGGCATTTATAGTGTTTTTACGACTTTTAAGGTGTTTTTAGAACACGCCTGACAGGTACACACTATTTCAATCAGGCTCTGGTTAGTGCCTCTCAATCAATTGGTGACATGGGAGTCTGGATAATGGATTACCTTTACTCTGCAGATGAGAAAACTCACTCAAAAAGACACAGGTGTTGACCCACAGGCACACAACTGGTTAACAACAAAGACATATTCACAACCAGTGTTGGGAGCCAGAGCCCTAAGCCCCACATACCTGTCCCCAGCCAAACAGTCAATCTATCCTGAACCATCAAATGATCTGAGCAGATCCTCCCACCCAACTCACCTTCCCATGCCAAATATTTTATTTCAGAAGGTGGCAGTGAATCTGCAGCTCTGAGAGAGGGACATATCTGATCGGAGCACATGGAGCAGATGAAGGGGGAGGAGGGGAATGTGGAGCACATCCTGGCACACCAGGACTTGAGGATGATGTTCCCACTCAGAGAATCCAGTCCACATAGAAGACCACATGGCCAGCCCCACGATGAGACAAGACACCCCTCAAAGACCCATAGCCTTAGAGGGGACAACACTGAAGACACAGTGTGGGAAATGCGCCCGAACTAATGCTGCCACACCGAGGCATAACACTAAGGGGGTACAGCAGAAGAGCAAGAAAACGAAGCATCAAGGTACCCAGGGAATGCCAAAGGATGACTTTGAGGCCAGTACTTGGTACACCAACAGACTGGACTGGAAAACACTCTTAAAGGCCAACAAACCGACCTTGAACTAACGATGAGCCACTTCTTTCTTGTTGAGTTGTTTTCATTCATTGTCATTGGATTTTGGTTGTTTTGTTGCTTTTAGTGCTTGGTTTTGCTCTGTCTTGTTTTGTGTATGTTATTACATCTACAGGTCTGTCTAAATAAGATAGGCTGGACGAACAATCTGGAGGAGAGAAAACAGGACCAACACTTCTGGGGAGACATGGGAGAGAGGGAGGTGTGGGGAAAGGTAGTGGTGTTAAGAAACCCAGAGAAAAGGGAAGAACAGGTGATGCAAATCGGTGGTGAGGGGGATGTAGGAGGCCTGGTAGGGAGTGATCAAGGGAAATGGAACCAATGGAACCAAGAGGAATTACTGAATTACTGAAGCACAAATGAAAAGTGAGCATGGCAGTGGGCCCAAGAGGCAAATCAAAGGGAATAGAAAAGCAAGCTAGGAAGCAAGGGTCAATTATAGAGGTTTAAAAAAAGGCATGTACATATTTAAATATATGAGCATGGGGAAATAGATCTATGTCCCTATATTTATAGGTTTTGTATTAAGGTAGCAGATGGACATTGGGCCACTGCTCAAGGACTCCCTCGTTGCAAAAATACTGTTCTATTAAATTGGCATTCTATGATGCTCACCTTCCCTACACGATCACTGAACACAAAGCAGGTACATAAGCAAATGTGGTGAAGAAAGCTAATGGTGCCCAGCTATCAAATATATAGCATGTGAGGTCTTAAAGGCTTAAAGGAAAACAAGCGCCCATCTAGCTCAGAAGAAACAAAGCCCACATGGAAGAAGCACACCAGCTTGTGTGATCATGAGGTTTTGAAAAGATTTGGTAGCAGGCATCATCAGAACAAAAAAAATCTTATCATTGCGAATGAGCGGGGAGTGCTGGGTACAGACACAAAGCCCATTTACAGTCCTCTGGACATCCCTAACAGAAGGGTGTCAGGGAGGAGATAAACCAAGACAGGTACCAGATAATAACGATGAAACACAGCTTTCCCCTAGTTCCTACATGTTTCCTATCTCCCACTATCATGATCCCAATTCTAATTTACAAATCAGGCTAGACTAGAGAATGTACACTTGGACAGATAGGAACAGGAAACATGGGGAATCCAGGGTGGATGAGCCCTTGAGGACCAGTGTTATGAGTGCAGACTCGGGAAGGGTGGAGGGAGGGTAGGTTGGAAAACGGAAACCGTATACAGGGATCTACATTTAACCTCAACAGAAAAGTGGGTGAAGGAACATCAGACAGTGCAAGATATGAGAAAATAATTAGTAAATTATCAAGGGTAGCTCGAATGGAGGGGGAAAAATGAGGAGCTGGGGCCAGGGGCTTGGGTGGGGTGGAGAGTGGATATTTTGAGAATAATGAGGGCAATGAATGTACAAATGTGCTTTACACAACCGATGTATATATGCATTGTGGTTAGTGTTGCATGAACAATTTAAAAAAAGGTCTGGACAGAGGGCACATGCAAGGATGATCTCAGGCTGGATTAGATCAGCAAAATCACCTCCTGGAGTTGCCTCACCCTGTGTCTATTCCTGAGTCAGGCATGAAGCTTAGGGCCCATAGTCCCAGGAGCTGGACAGGGAGGGAGGCGGGGTTCTGAGGTCATTCCATAGGGGCAATGGCCCTCCTGTCCTGCCGGGCCCACCCTCCTTTGTAATCCTGCTGGCTGGAGCACGGCTTTCATGGAGTCCACACCATGGGAGCTCTACTACTCATGGGGGATTGGCAGGAAGCCTCTGCTTATGCGCACACACCACCACCTAGCTGGAGGATCTCTGTGAACAAAGCCTGAGGCAGACAACAAGCCCACTAATTGATGCTGTAAGAGATACAATCAGCATCCAGAAACCTGCAACTGGGAGTAAGAGGCAGCATACTTGGCCCCAGCCACTCCCACTGCCATCTTCAAGGAGTGACATTCTAAAGCAGAGGGTTTTCAAAAGGCACTGCCAGGACTGTGGAATGAGCAGCTCATTTGTGGACATGGATACTGTGTGATCCAGAAGTATTACCTCTTCCTTTCCATTCAGGTGAGACAAAAAAAAAGTTCCAAATAGAAAGCCATGCATCTAAACAGTATCCAATAGCCACTCATGTGCAGTGCTGCTGCCTCCAAAGAGCTTTCCTAGGTTTTTCTCTCTGTGGACAGATATACCTTGGTCCTTGGCTCTGCATGAGAAAGAATTCACGCCAAAGCCAGGTTTGTGATCCAATTGTGTTTTAGGAGAGATAGGGAGGCATGGTAGGCAACCCTGGTGGACCCCAGTGGCTGAATTGAATTTACTTGGCCTAGGTGGGTCAATGTGGGTGCAGCACCCACCCAGGTGTACCTGGCCTTCCTGACTGGAAACCTGGACCTCTGAGCACGCTCGGTGTGCCACTCTTTCCTGGGTGGCTAGCTTGGCCCTCTGAGCATGTATCATGGACAACCTAGTCCCTATGCTAGCTACCTAAAATTTACACCCTGAAGAGATATGGACCCAAATCTTTGGGGTACAAGGCGACGACATCTTTAGGTCCTTCCTGCTGGCAAAAGGGTGAAGTGGGGCTTTGGGTCCATACCCTTTCTACTCTGCTGGGAGGGGTTGTCCATTCAGGTCTAGGATGGATAAGGTTGAGGTGGTCCAGGAGATGGTGGTCCTAGAGGTGGCACACTTGGTTCAGAGGGCTTGGTAACTTGAGAACTTCTGGAAAAACAAACAAACGGACAAAAGGGTGAACAGTTTAACTGAGGCAAGGCTAGGCTTGTGAGGTGGCAGTGCCCTTGAAATTAGGTGAGTGTCACAGGAAACAAAAAAAATCTTAGGATTATCAGGCATGTGTGTTTGTTCGTTCTAAGTATAGGCACGGGAGTAAAAGCATCCACAATTTCCCCTATGAGGGTACAGGGTTTGGGAACTACTGGGTGCACTGAGATCACTGTTTCATTTATGATCCTAATGTTTGGACCCACTGCTAAGAACCATGCTTCTATTTAATCCTATTATCCCTCAATTATTAACTTTGGTCAAACAAATTTTGTTTTCATTAATTACTTTCATAGTTATCTATCTATCTATCTATACACACACATTTAATTGAATGGAATGAAAAGGTCATGCGTTATAGCGTTAAATTGTAATATTGGAATACTACAGCGGGAGTCAACAGGGATCAAAAGAAAGTAAGTGTCTGAGTCATTTTTAATTTTCTTGGCTTCAAATTGAATAAAAGACTTGTAAATTACCCAGAGACCAAATTCCCATGGTGCCTCCTACAACGGGTAGAATGTTCAGGGATGTTTCAGGGCTGGGAGATTAGTAACCCCTAAGTCCAGGATCCCTTAGGGCAGGGGTCCTCAAACTGTTTACACAGGGGGCCAGTTCACTGTCCCTCAGACCGTTGGAGCACCAGACTATAGTTAAAAAAAACCAAACTATGAACAAATTCCTATGCACATTGCACGAATCGGCTACTAAGTAGGACATGCAGAGGCAGCAAAAACACCCTGAGGGTGGGATAAATGTCGTCAGGCCACATGTGCCCCACGGGCCACAGTTTGAGGATGCCTGCCTTAGGGGTTCCTGGGTGCACTGGGGATGAAGGTCTCTACTGCTCCTCAAAAGGAGAAATGCTGTAACTTCTGGCATTTCGGCCCACTTTCCAATCACTTTACAAAACTGTTCCAGGTGAATCAGGGTTAGAAGGGAAAGTGTACCATTCTCTGGCCACCATTCTCCTTTCTCAAATAAAGTTGCATAGTGTATCAGCTTTTGTTTGTCTAGCCTCTGTGTCAACTCTATCCCAATTGGACAGGATTCATGCAAGGGGGCAATTCCTGAGTATGAAGCTGCTAAGTCCCATCTAGAAAGCACAAAAGAAGGCTATGTAGAGCTTGCTGCCTCAAGGTCAATAAACCCCACTTGAGAGCGAGCCCTTTATTGCCCTGAATCTGTTGCCTCAGGAAGATGCCCCAGCAAGAAGTAAGGGATCAAAGACAACTCACTGAGGTCGACTTTAAGTCCAACCATTATTCTAGACAAGCTAGGAGAACCACTGCTTGGAATGGCCCCACGGCCCTCCAAGATGCCTGCTGGCGGGAGCAGACTCTCAAATCTCTGAAGGGAAGGGGCATCTGGAAGCTCAGGGAACCTTAAGGGAATTGGAATTTCTGTCTGGAACATCGTGGCAGTGGAACTGTGTAGTAAGAGCTTTCCCCAAAAGTGCCTTAAGCAGCAACACTGAAAGCCTAAAGGTAACAGTTACACAGGAAGGGTTCCATATGCCATTGGCCTAAGCCTGGGCCACGGAAAACCAGCCTGTAACAAGGAACAAACCTACACTGGTAGAACACTAACACTATAACGCCTCAAGTTTTAAATTCAGGAAATAATTTTAAACATTTTTATTCTTTACTTTCATAGTTATCAATATGTATATATGGCATTCAAATATATAAAACGTGCAATGTTTTTGAAATGTAACCAAATTGTCACATTGATAATTTATAAGTTTGGTACTAGATAAGTTTCAATTAAATGTTATAAAAATGTTGTGCTGGGCATTATAGGGCTAAAGCAGCTTGTTTGAAAAGCCAGGAGAAAGGGAATGGAGGGGAAAAGGGAAATATTTGGCTCCCAGGACAAGGCAGGGCTAACTCCCAGGTCTATTCAATCAGCTCCCTAGGCAGTGCCCTTCCACATGTTTGGGCTGGTGGGCACCATCTTGGCCAGGGTCACAGGCCCCGTTTCCCCATGGCCACAATGGCGGCTATATAGGATCTCTGGGAAAAGCTTAAACAGCCTTGACAAGAGTGAAGCCATTATGAGCTGACAGAAGGCACCATGTAAAGTAAATAAAGTAGCTATGAACTGTAAATGAACTAGCTGATATAGGGGAGGTAGGCTGTGCAGATGTGCCCAAGGGAATGTCCCAAAGGATATGGATGCTCAGAAGATTCGCGAGAGCGACCAGAGCAGTCTTTGTTCAACTAAGAATGACTAACTGCAACACCCTGCTTCTCTACTCTGCCTGCTTGCACACCTGCACATTGCAAAAGTATAAAAACCTTTGGACAATTAGACTGGGGCTGCTCAGGAAAAAAAACTTTTTCTGTTGAACTTGCCAGCGGTCGGAGTAGTTTTCTTTCTGGGAATGGAGAGTGGCTACAACATTTCGAGGTGCACCGAGATCCAATTGCCACTGTCTGGGCTTGCTTAGAAAGGAAACCTCCTTAACAGGAGTGCTCTCCCCAGAACTACGGATTTCTGATTTCTCTAGGCCAGGGGTCCTTAAACTCTTTAAACAGGGACCAGTTCACTGTCCCTCTGATCAGTTGGAGGGCCGAACTATCGTTTCAATAAAACTATGAACAAATTCCTATGCTTCCTGCACATACCTTATTTTGAAGTTTAAAAAAAACACACAAACAAACGGGGCACAAACACTCGGCGGACAGGATCAAGGTCCTCGGCTATCCGCATGTGGCTCACAGGCTATTGTTTGAGGACCCCTGCTCTAGGCGCTCACAAAGAGAATGTAGTTTCAGCCCTAAAGCCTGGAGACTCCGCAATTTGTTTAAAGGTGATTGGACAGAAGGAGTTCCTGATTTGCCCATGCAAGACTCGTTTTCCCTTCCCCTATTTCTCAGAGTTCATAGTTATGTTTATGGGGAACCAGGACATCCCTAGCTGATCCCTAAAATTGATGCGTGGAATGACATTGCCACTAATAAGCCAGCATAAACAAAAGACTTACTTCCTCCTGCAACAGAAAGGGTTCTTGTTTCAAGATTTCAGGAAACATGGCAGGACCAGAAAAAAAATAGACACAAGGTCCTAAAACCACTAAGGTGGAGGCTGCCCTTCCCCAACCCCTCCCCATACCCCTCCGTCTCGGCTTTATTCCTTTTTGCAGGAGGACTCTGGGAGTGGGAGAACTAGCTTACGACCCTTCATTATCACTGCCACCCTGTCAGGTGCATGGGGCTGGAGAGAGAGAAATACTCATAACTCTTTTCTGAGTCCACACCCCAACATACACTAGGGCTGGTATGGGATCTCGACCGCCCCACCCCCCAAGAAGGATGATTCGGCAGCAGCCATTCTACACTCAAGGCAAGCAGCCCCAACACCTGGGGAAGACCCCTGAGTCCCTTTTTGGGTATATATCCCCTTGTATTCCAGTGATTTGTATAATTGGAATCAACAAAATCCCTTTTTCTGACAAAGCAGGTCTGATTCCTTGATAGAAACGGTTTTCCATATGCATTAGCCCACCTCCAGAAATTGCCAGCAACTTCTCCAGGTGCTGTTCACAACACAGGTACAGTAGCCCTGCCAGAGAGAGGCCCAGTAAGCAGTCAATGGACATGATGGTCAGACAGCAGGCACTCCCCATGTGAGGGAAACTCTTTTTGCCACTGCACGAAAAATGTGAGATCCAAACTCCTTGCAAGGCACAGAAGGCCTAACCAGGTATCACCAGTTTCTCTTGCAGGCCCTCAGTGGAACAGCTAGAAAACCTATGAATTTATCTAAGGTCAGTGAGAATTTTCAGGCTCTTACAAGAGAATGTCTGCGTGCCTTTTTAGAGTGACTGATGGAAGCCTACGGGCTTTATATCCCTAACGGCCTGGAGGCCCCGAGAACAGGAGGGCAATAAGTATTGCCTTTATTACTCAGTCTGCCTCAGACATGAAAAAGAAGTGGGAAGGGTTTGACGGGAAAAATCTTAGTGATTTGGTACAAGTGGCTCAGCGGGTGTGTAACAACAGAGATGATCCTACCACGACAGAGACAAAGAAACTAGTTAAAATACTAGTAATTGCCATGAGAAACCCCAGAGACTCAGGAAAAGGAGAGCATGGCCCACTTACGGAGAGACTGACCTGTGGGCACCGCCAAGCCATGGGGCAGGATCAATGTGCCTACTGCAGGAAAGAAGGACATTGGAAAAATCAGTGCCTTGAATACCCCAGGAGAAGCAGACAACCCTCCAATAGAGAGGACGGGCCTCATCCACACCTAGAAAATCCCAATCAAGAGACAATAATGCTTGAAGAAGCTGAATGAAGGTGTCAGTGCTCTGTTTCACTTGGTCCCCAGGATCCCAGGCTAACTGTCCAAGTAGGAGGCCAGCCAGTCAATTTCTTAGTGGACACAGGGATTACCTTCTCAGGTTCAGAAAAGAGTACAGGCAAATTGTCAAAAGGAAAGATTTGAATTACTGTCAGCATATGATTGCTTCCAAAAATAACTCACACCAGAAGATTTGCATGGAGGTTAGGTGGGTTTCTCAAGACATCATGATAAAAAATATCTGTCTGCCCTTTGTCCCAGTTAGCCATATGATTTTTATGGCACTGGCCCCTGGCTTGGCTGTTGAGCCATGGAAACTGTTTTTGCAGGACGTGAGGCGGTGGCCTGTGGCCATCAGTGGAAGGACAAAATCTCCACAGTGGTCTTCCTGTTTCAATATGGAGCCACCTATATCACCTCTCGGACATTATTGTTGTCCTGGGCTCAGAATCGCCACCCCAGGTCTAGAAGGCACCTAACAGATCCACACTATTTGAATCAGGCTCTGGTTAGCCCCTATCGATCACTTGGTGACATGGGAGTCTGGACAATGGAGTACCTTTACTTTTCGGATCAGAAAACTAACTCAAAAAAACACAGGTGTTGACCCAGAGGCACACAACTGGTTAAAAACAAAGCCAAACTTACAACCATTTTCTGGAGCCAGAGTTCTGAGCCCCTCGTGGCTGTGCCCAGCCGAGCAGTCCCTCTCTCCTGGACACACCAAAGATCTGAGCAGATATTCCCCACAACCCCTCCCAAAGATTTTATTTCAGAGGATAGCATTGAATTTGCATCTCCTGGACAGAGACATTATCTGATCAGAGCACACAGAGATGAAGGGGAGAAGGGGAGAGTGGAGCACATCCTGTCCCACCAGACCTTGAGGATGATGTTCCCACTCAGAGAAGTCAGTTCACATAGAAGACCACATGGCCAGCCCCACGACGAGACACAACGTCCCTCAAAGACCCATAGCCCTAGAGGGGACAACACTGGAGACACAGTGTGGGAATTACCCCCAAACTGATCTCGCTACACCGAGGCATAACACTAAGGGGGTACAGCAGAAGAGCAAGTAAAAGGAGCAGCAAGATCCCAAGGAAATGCTAAAGGTGGACTTTAGGGTCAGGGTTTGGTGCCCCAAAAGACTGGACTAGAAAACACTTCTAAAGGCCAACACATAGTCCTTAAACTATCTATGAGCTTTTCTATCTTGTTGACCTTTGTTTTCTTTTATTGTAATTGGATTTTTGTTGTTTTGTTTATTTTGCTGCTTGGTTTTGTTCTTTCTTGTTTTTGTGCATGTTATTGCCTCTACAGGTCTGTCTAAATAAGATAGGCTGAACGAACAATCTGGAGGAGAAAAAAAAACGGAACTGCACATCCTGGAGGACATGCGAGAGAGGGAGGTGGGAAGAAAGGTAGTGGTGTTAAGAACTCCAGAGACAAGGGAACAAAAAACTCCACCTCTCCGTTTCCTTCACCTAATTTCCTATTTTTCTGGTCTGGCAGCAGGAGCTCCAGATAGATGGGTCCTATCTGGTCGCCATTTTCTCTGAATCCCTCCATCAATTTTTTTTACACTCTTAAATAGTACAAACTGATTCATTTATGATGCTAAGGTCTTGGACCCGCTGATAAGACCCATCCTTCTTTTTAACCCTATACTGCTTCAATTATAATTTTGGGAAAAAATTATTTTTTTTTGCTGTGGACTTTCATAGTTATATATATATATATATATATATATATATATATACATTTTTTAAAATGCTATTAAAACATCATATTCCGCGTTATAGCGTTAAATGGAAATAATGGGCTAGTACAGGAGGAGTCAATAGTGACCAAAATAGAGTAACTACCTAAGTTATTTTGAATTTTCTTGGGTTCAATTGGAGTAAAGGCTTGTAAATTACCCGGGGTCCAAATTCCCATGTAGCCTCCCACAACGGGTTGCGGGTAGCCTCCCACAACAGCAGGGATGTTTCAGGGCAGGGAGATTAGTAACCCCTAAGTCCAGGATACCTTAAGGCAGGGGTCCTGAAACTGTTTACCAAGGGGGCCAGTTCACTGTCCCTCAGGCCATTGGAGGGACAGACTATAGTTTAAAAAAAACAAAAATTACGAACAAATTCATGTGCACACTGCACATCTTGATTTGAAGTTAAAAAAAAAGGGGGCATATACACCCGACAGAAAGGATCAATGTCCTCGGCTGTCTGCATGTGGCCCACAGGTTGTAGTTTGAGGACCCCTGCTCTAGGTGTTCACCAAGAGGATGTGGTTTCAACCCAAAAGCTTGGAGACACTAAAATTTGTTTAAAAGTGATGGGGCAGAAGGAGTCCCTGATTGACCCACGCAAGACTAGTTTTCCCATCCCCTATTACTAAGAGGTCATAGTTATGGTTAAGGGGAACCAGGACATCACGATCTGATTCCTTTAATTCAAGTGTGGGCTGACATTGCCACTAAAAAGCCTGCAAATATAAAAGACTTACTCCCTCCCTCAAAGAAAGGGTCCTTGTTTCCAAGGTTTCAGGAAACATGGCAGGACTGGAAAAACAAACGTTACAAGGTCCCAAAACCACATAGGTGGAGCCCATCCCTCTCCGTCCCCCTCCCCCAAACTCTCCCTCTCCCCCTCCTTTTCCCTCCCCTCCCGATCTCTCTCCCCTACTTGGTTTTATACCATTTTGCAGGAGAACTCTGGGAGTGGGAGAGAAGGCTTCAGACCCTTTGGTTCCACCCCCGCCCTATAAGGTTTCTAGGGGACAGAAATAGAAAATTTCTAACATGCCCTTATTGAGTAACTCCCTCTCCCACCGGCCCCCCAACCTCACCCCCACCCCCAACCAGTAGCCCCACACACACACTAGTACTGTTATGTCTTCCATACTCATCAGCCCACCTGGAATGATTGCCAGCAACTTCTCCAGTTGCTGTTCAAAACGGAGGAAGGGTAGCCCTTCCAGACAGAGGCCCAGTAAGCAGTCAGCGAACCTGATGGTCAGCGAGCGGGCACTCCCCACTTGAGAGAAACTCTTTTGGACACTACACCAACAATGTGGGATCTCAATTCCTAGCAAGGCCCAGAGGGCTTTACCAGGTATCACCCGTTGCTCTTACATGACCCTCTGCGGAAGAGCTAGGAAACCTATGAATTTATCTAAGGTCAGTGAGAATTTTCAGGCTCTTATAAGAGAATGTCCGCCTGCCTTTCTAGAGTGGCTGATGGAAGCCTATGGGCTTTATACCCTTCACGGCCCGGAGGCCCCGAGAACAGGAGGGCAATAAGTATTGCCTTTATGACTCAGTCAGTCTGCCTCAGACATGAAAAAGAAGTTGGAATGGTTTAAAGGGAAAAATCTTAGTGATTTGGTACAAGTGGCTCATTGAATGTATAACAACAGAGATGACCCTAGCACGACAGAGACAAAGAAACTAGCTAAAATACTAGAAATTGCCATGAGAGACCCTAGAGACTCAGGAAAAGGAGAGCATGGCCCACTCACGGAGAGACTAACCTGTGGGCACCGCCAAGCCATGGGGAAGGATCAATGTGCCTACTGCAGGAAAGAACGACACTGGAAAAATCAGTGCTTTGAAAACCCCAGGAGAGGTGCACGACCCTCCACTAGAGTGGACGGGCCTCATCTGCACCTAGAGAGACCCAAGCAAGAGACAATAATGCTTGAAGAAGCTGAATAAAGGGGTCAGGGCTCTGTTTCACTTTGCCGCCAAAAGCCCAGGCTAACTCTCCATGTAGGAGGCCAGCCAGTAAATTTCTTGGTGGACACAGGGGCCACCTTCTCAGGTTCAGAAAGGAATACGGGCACATTGTCAAAAAGAAAGATGTGAATTACTGTGAGCCTATGATTCCTTCCACAGATAACTCACACCAGAAGGTTTGCATGGAGGTTAGGTGGGCTCCCCAAGACAACAAGATAACAAATATCTATCTGCCCTTTTTCCGAGGTAGCCACCTGGTTATGATTGCACTGGCTCCTGGCTCAGCTGCTGAGCCAGTGAAGCAGTTATAGCAGGAGACTAGGTGGCCAGTGGACATCAACGGAAGGACCAAATCTCCACAGTGGGCTTCCTGTTTCAATATGGAGCCACGTATGTTACCTCCTGGACACCATCTCTATCCTGAGCTCATAATTGCCACCCCAGGTCTAGATTGCAGCGCGCAGGTACACACTATATGAAATAGCCTCTGATTAACTCCTCTCGATAACTTGCTGACATGGGAGTCTGGATAATCCAGTACATTTACTTTCCAGATGAGAAAACTCACTCAAAAACACATAGCAGTTGACCCAGAGACACACAACTGGTTAAAAACAAAGTCATATTCACAACCAGCGTCTGGACCAAGAGCACGGTGCCCCACAGAACTGTGCCCATCGAACAGTCAATATCTCCTGGACTCCCAAAAGATCTGAGCTGACACCCACCCACCAACATCCTTGCAGCCCCCAAAGATTGTATTTCACAGGATGGCACCGGATCTGCAGCTCGCGGAGAGGGACATATCTGATCAGAGAACACAGGGCAGAACAAGGGGGAGGAGGGGAGAAAGGAGCACATCCTGGCCCAATACACCTTGAGGATGATGTTCCCAATCAGAGAAGCCAGTCCACAGAGAAGACCACACGGGCAGCCCCACGATGAGAAACGTCCCTCAAAGACCCATAGCCCTAGAGGGGACAACACTGGAGACACAGTGTGGGAGCTGCGCCCGAACTGATCCTGCCACCTCGAGGCATGACACTAAGAGAGTGCAACGGAAGGGAAAGAAAATGGAGCATCAAAGTCCCCGGGGAATGCCAAAGGTGGACTTTGTGGTCAGGGCTCGGTGCCCCAACAGACTGGACAGGAAAACACTCTTAAAGTTCACCACACAGTCCTTGTACTTTTCTTTCTTGGTTAGTGTTGTTTTCTTTTAGTGTCATTGGATTTTGGTTGGGTTTTGTTTACATTTTTGTTTGTTTTTTTCTTTTCGCTGCTTGGTTTTGCTCAGTCTTATTTTGTGCATGTTATTAATTTTACAGGTCTGTCTAATTAAGAGAGGCTGGATGAACAATCTGGAGGAGTAAACATGTGACCGGCCCTTTCCATTGGGCATGGGAGTGAGCACGGTGGGGGGAAAGGAAGTGGTGTAAAGAAACCCAGAGACAAGGGAACAAAAAGTGATGGAAATCGGTGGTGAGGGGGATGCACGAGGCCTGGTAGGGCGTGATCAAGGGTAATGTAACCAAGAGTAATTACTGAAACCAAAAGGAAGACTGAGCATGGCAGTGGGCACAAGAGGAAAATCAAAGGGTATAGAAGAGTGAGCTGGGAAGCAAGGGCCAGTTATAGATGTCTAAATAAAGGCATGTACATATATTTACAAAGGGGCATGGGGAAATAGATCTATGTCCATATGTTTATAGATTTAGTATTAAGGTAGCAGATGGACATAGGGTCTCCGCTCAAGGACTCGTTCATTGCAAGAACATTGTTCTATTAAATTGGCATTAAACGATGCTCACCTTCCCTACACGATCACTGACCACAAAGCGGCTGCATAAGCAAATGTGATGAAGAAAGCCGATGGTGTCCAGCTACCAAAAGATATAGCGTGTGGGGTCTTAAAGGCTTGAAGGTAAAGAAGCAACCATCTAGCTCAGAAGCAACAGAGCCCACATGGAGGAAGCATACCAGCCTGTGTGATCACAAAGTTTCAAAGGGATAAGGCAACAGGCATCATGAGAACAAAAAAATCTTATCATGGAGAATGAGAGGGGACGGCCGGGTAAAGACCCAAAACCTAATTCCAGTGCACTGGACATCCCCTTACAGAAGGATCTCAGAGAGGAGATAAAAGAATACAGGGTATGAGACAGCAATGAAAAACACAACTTTCCTCAGGTTCTTTTTTTTTTTGTTTTTTTTTTGCGCACCCCGCTGGCGCCTGGGGCCGCCCCCTTCCCGGTCCCGCGGCGGCGGCGGCGGCGGCGGCTCGGGGCCGGGGGCGCCAGGGGAGGGGGCAGACACCAGGGGCAGCAGTGGCGGCGGCGGCGGCTGCCGGCGCCATGTTGGGCTGATCGATGAATTGAACAAAGAGGATCAATTTCCGATCAAGCGAGTTATCAATGGGGGCCGGGGAGTGAGAGGGACTTGTCCCCGAGTCGGCCCCGCTTTCCCCGGCACCCCCCTCCTCCCCTCCGCCGCGGCTCCCCGGCGGCAAGGCAGCCCGGCGCCCCCCGGGGACGCCGCGACCGCCCGCAGCCCCCACCCCCGAGCGAGAGGCCGAGAGAGAAGCCTGACCTGCAGCTGCTGTAAATCAAAGCGCTTCCAATATTGAAACATCGATCCCACATTGGCCGCCATCTTGAGACGTATTGAGACGGAGTGAGAGGCTGATAGAGAGGGGGCTGGAGTTCTGGAGCCGCCAGGAGGCAGCAGGCGGGCGGCGCCAAAACCCGGCCTGGAGCCAGCCGCCGCCGCCGCCACAGAGGAGCGCGGACTCCTCCTCATGGCGCCACCGCCGCCAGGGCAAGCCGAGCCGGAGTCGGAGTCTGAGCCCGAGGGCGTGGCGGCCGCTGGCCCGGCCTCGCGCGCGGCCGCCCGGCCACGCCCCCCGCCAGCGGCCGAACGAGCGACCCGCCCGTGACCCCCGCCCCTCCCAACCCCCAGCCCCGGCCGGCGGCCGCCCGGCTCAGCGCGGCCCGGCCCCTAAAGGGCGGCGAGAGGGGCGCTGGAGGGCGGCGAGAGGGCAGCCCCGCCGCCCGCCGAGGCCGAGGCCGGGCTCATCTGGCGCGGGGGGGGGGCTTTTGAAGTAATCTCACATGAAGTGAGTAATCTCACACAGCATCTGTGGAACCCTACATCAGGGATGGGAAAGTCCATTAACGCATGCCCAGGAGAGCCAGCATAGGAAAGCTGGATTTTCCTGCCCGTGGGCTCCGATGGATGTTGCACCTGGAGCAGCCCACCTGGGCCAGATGATTGCAGTTCAGCCAATGGGATTGACCTGGGGTCCTTCACCAGCCTCCCCGGGAACCCTTGAAAAGGCAGGAACCAGAAGGGAGAGGGGTGGTCTGGTCGTCTTCCTGGGAGGAGAGAGATCCTTGCATGACCTGAGGCAGTCTCTGCCAGGCCCCATGGTCAAAGGAATCCTATGGGTGCCTTGTAAAACCTGAAGCTTCTTTTAACTCTCATTAAATTCACTTGGATCACGAGCCTGGCTTCCGCATGAAATTTTTCTCGCGGGGAGCCAAGGACTGGGGTTGGAATTTAGGCCAGAGAGAGAGACCTTACAAGTCCATGACCCCGTGACCTTGAGGAAGAGTTGGAATTCCTCTGGCCTCAAGGACAGGTGATCAAGTATCATTACCTCCTTACCCACTGCTCTACTTATTCTCACTTTATTCACTAGCCCTTCTAACTTTTCCACCGCACTCAGTTTCAACGTGCTCAGGTTGGTGTTGGGCTTTTATTTACTCGCTTTCTTCTTTATCCCTCTTTTTTCCCCTTTTCCCCTCTTTTTCCTCTTCTCTCCCACTCTCTCCTCTCATATGCCACTAAAGGCTTCCAGGTCACTTCCCTCCGCTTAGGGCAAATCAACCCAAATAGCAGGAGGCACTCCAGCCTGCCTTGTGTGGGAGTGCTGTACACCACACAAGGCACCTGGGACAAACACCTACAGTGCGCTGCACCGTTGAAGAAACCTCCGTCATGCCTCTAAGGTGATCTCGTCAACTAGGGCAATTCTGCCCAGCACCACTGGGTCCCGGCATTAAAAGGGCACACTGCCCTGCCATGTTGGAGCAGTGTCTAAACCGCTCTGGCCCTTCATCCAAGCAATCAGGGATCAGCTACTACTTTATACTTTATTTCCTCCTTCTCTCTCTCCTTGCTCTTTACCATCACAGCCAACCTTAGTGAACTCAGTTGGATTTATTTCCTTCTTTCTCTTTATTCTCTTTTTCTTTCTTTCCTCTTTCTGTCTTTGCTTTCTTCACCTCTCTCTTAGCTTGTACGATTCTCTCTGCTCCCTCTCATTGCTTGCACATACCACTGCTGGTTTCCAGAGCCCTACACTCTGCCTAGGGCAACCCTGTCCTCCTAGTGGGCAGCCTGACCCCTAAGACAGTACTGCACACAGGACGAGTCAGAGCTACACACAGCATAACACAGGGGCAGTTATTTCTTTAACCATTTAAAAAATACTCTCTCCTCCTCCTTCCTTTTCTCTTCTCTCTTTTTCCTTTTATTGGACTCTTCTTACAGGTTTTCTGCTTTTCTCCGCTCCATCTAGCTCTTCTCTACTTCCTACCACAGCCTCCACAGATTTGGTTCTCCTTTTTAGTTGTTTTCTTTTCTTTTTTTTTTTTTTACTGTTGTCACCTTTGTTTACTCTGTGCATTTTAGTTGTGTGTGGGTGAGTGGTTGTCAGTCTGGTTGGCATTATTGCCCCAGTCTGTGTCTTCCTCTTTCTCTCTTTTTCCTCTCCTTTCACTCTCTTTCCCATCACAAGACAATAGCTGTCTCCAGGCCACTCCCCTCTGCCTAGGGCAAACCTGAAGGCCCAACTGAGGGAGCTCCCACCCCCCACTTATTGGTGTGGCAAGCAGCTGGGGAATTCACGCTGGTCCTCTCCCACACACCAGGCCACAGGTTGTTCTCCCCTATAAAAAGTGGGGGCATCCCCAGCCTAAATCCTGAGGTCCTACAAGTGACTGGGGGAAACGCCTGACCACCACTTGTGAGGCTCCACGCTACTGTGGGAACATCCACCCAATCTCCAAGGCGATCTCTCTGTACATCCCCTTGTCTAGCCAGATTTGTAAAGTAGAATTTGGATCATGATAGTGGGGGGAGGAAGCATTTAGGAACTAGAGGAAACATGTTTCATTGTTGCTACCCTGCACCCTGACTGGCTTATCTCCTCCCCACATCCCTTCAGGAAGGGGGTGTCCAGTTACCTACCAATGGGCTTTGAGTCTCCACTCTGCACTCACCCTCATTTACAATGACATGGTTTTTGTGTTCTTTGATGCTTGATATCTGATCCCTTCAACAGTTCATGGTCACACAGGCTGGTGTGCTTCCTCCATGTGGGCTTTGTTGCTTCTGAGCTAGATGGCCGCTTCTTTATTTTCAAGCCTGTAAGATCCCAGATGCTATAACTTTTGATAGCCAGGCACCATCAGCTTTCTTCACCACATTTGCTAGTGCACACATTTTTCTTCAACCATCATGTTGGAAAGGTGTTCATCATGGAATGCCAATTTAATATAACGTGTTCTTGCATTGAGTAAGTATTTGGCAATGTCCATCTACTGCCTTAATACTAAGTCTATAAATATATGCACGTTGATCTATTTACGAACCCTCCTGTATAAATATATTTACATATGTACATGCCAGTATGTAGACCTCTAGAAATACCCTTTGTCACCTAGTTCTTTCCTCTATTTACTTTTACTTTCCTCTTGTCCGACTATCATGCTCAGCTTTCACTTGGGTTTGAGTAATTTCTCTTGGTTACATTGCCCTTGCTGAATACCTACCAGGCTTCTCACACCCTCCTTGCGACGGATTTTGGATTACTTGTTGCTCCCCTGTCGCTGGATTGGTCAGCATCACCTCCTTACCCCCTCCTCTCTCTCTCCCATGTCCCCGGGAACCATTGGTCCTGTTGTTTTCTCCTCCAGACTATTCTTCCAGCCTATCTTATCTAGATAGATCTGTTGAGATAATAATATGCACCAAAAATCAAACCATAGCAAGATAGGCAATGGGTGAGAACACTGTGATGACAAATAAAAACAACAACAGAAAACCAATGATCAATAAAAGAGTAAATTAATTAAAAGACAAAAAAATTTTTTAAGAAAGAAAAACCTGTAAATAGATCAAGGTCTGATTTTTTTTTCTATAGGTGTGTCCTTCAGTCAGGTCTGATGGCGTATCATGCTCTGGCCCCAGAGTCTGTCCTTTGTACTCCCTCAGGGGCTACCCGCTCTGCTCTCATGGTTGCTCTGCTGCATGCTTTTAGTGATTTGCCTCCGTGTTGGAGGGCCAGTCGGGTCAGTCCCAACACAGAGTCTCCGGTATTGTCCCCATAGGGCTCTGGGCCAGCAAGGGATGGCATGTCTCATAGTGGGATCAGCCATATGGTCCACTCTGTACATTGGCTGTTCAGAGTGCCAAAATCATCCTCCAAGCCTGGTGGACCAGTGTGTGCTCCACTCTCTTCCTCCCCCTTCATTTGCCCCTGTGTGCTCTGATCAGACATGTCCATCTCCCCTAGCTACAGGTTCAGTGCCGTCTTCTAAAGTAAATTCTTCTGGGGGGAGGGGCAGTTGTCCACGTAGCTGGTATGGAGGCTGGACCATCCACTTTTCATTTAGGATCAAAAGCATCTAGCTTTTAGCATTAGGTGCTATTGAGTCAGTTCCAACTCAAGGCAGAATGAACCACTGCGCAGTCCTACACCATCTTCAAAACTGTTGTTATACTTGAACCTAACATTTCAGCCTTTTCCAGGGACTGGCATCTCCTGATAACATATCCAAAGCATGTGAAGTCTCCCCGTGCTTGCTTCTAAGGACCTTTCAGACTGTTCTTCTGACACAAATCTGTTCATTCTTCCAGCACTCAATGGTATTTTTAATATTCTTGGCTAGTGTCATCTTGATGGGTTGAAACACTATCTCGCTCTAGTGTTGATGTACATTTTTCTGATGCCTAATTATACTGAGTATCTTTTAAGGTAATCATTTAATTTTTATGGCATTTTGAAAAGATGTCAATAAGGTCTATTTAATTTGTGTTCAGATGGAAACACATAACTCAAACTAAATATGTGACAGTAGAATAAGAATCCATTTTATCCTAAATACTTGAGATATTTATACAGCCTACTCAAGTTTTTATCAACATAGATAAGGTGGCGGTGGTGGTGGTGGTGGTGGTGGTGGTGGTGGTGGTGGTGGTGGTGGTGGTGGTTTTTAAGAGTTAATCTCTAAATAGGGGGCTGTAGTACTGAGCACTGAATCTCCTTTGCTTGATTAATTTTTATGTTAGGGAAGTAATACAAGGATTCCATCAAATGACCCATCAGTTTGAGGAAAAAGCATATCAGAATTGATGGTCAAAGCCTATATGGCTTTATGGTTTAGTCTCTAGGGGTATGTAATGCTCTTGTGAAAATAGTATTCCTCATGATAATAACGAGGAACTGGTGGGCCTCCAGGGCTGGGAGCTGAACTGAGGGGCAGTTCTACCCTGTCTAATAGGGTCACTATGAGTTGGCAAAGACTCGATGGCTGTCAGTTTGGTTTGTTTGACTTGAGTACTGGCATTCAGTGTGTTTATCGAAATCAATAAATTACAAGCATTTAGATGTCTATTTTTTTGTTTTGTTTTTTTTTGTTTTGTTTTTTTTTAATTTTATTTTATTTATTTATTTTTTAAATTTTAACAATTTATTGGGGCTCATACAATTCTTTTCACAGTTCATATATATACATACATCAATTGTATAAAGCACATCTGTACAGTCTTTGCCTTAATCATTTTTTTCTCTTTTCTTCTTTTACATTTTATTAGGGACTCATACAACTCTTACCACAATCCATACATATACATACATCAATTGTATAAAGCACATCCATACATTCCCTGCCCCAATCATTCTCAAGGCATTTGCTCTCCACTTAAGCCCCTTGCATCAGGTCCTCTTTTTTTTTTCCCCTCCTCCCTCCCCCTTCCCCCCTCCCTCATATGCCCTTGGTAATTTATACATCGTTGTTTTGTCATATCTTGCCCTATCCGGAGTCTCCCTTCCCCCCTTCTCTGCTGTCCCTCTCCCAGGGAAGAGGTCACATGTGGATCCTTGTAATCAGTTCCCCCTTTCCAACCCACTCACCCTCCACTCTCCCAGCATCGTCCCTCACACCCTTGGTCCTGAAGGTATCATCCACCCTGGATTCCCTGTACCTCCAACCCTCATATGCACCAGTGTACAGCCTCTATCCTATCCAGCCCTGCAAGGTAGAATTCGGATCATGGTAGTTAGGGGTAGGAAGCATCCAGGATCTGGGGGAAAGCTGTGTTCTTCATCAATACTACCTCACACCCTAATTAACCCATCTCCTCTCCTAAACCCCTCTATGAGGGGATCTCCATTGGTCGACACTTGGGCCTTGGGTCTCCACTCTGCACTTCCCCTTTCATTTAATATGATATATATATACATATATATACATATACACATATATACACATACATACACACACTTATATCTTTTTTTTTTTTTTGCATGATGCCTCATACCTGGTCCCTTGGGCACCTCGTGATCGCACTGGCCGGGTGTGCTTCTTCCATGTGGGCTTATTTGCTTCTGAGCTAGATGGCCGCTTGTTCACCTTCAAGCCTTTAAGACCCCAGACACTATCTCTTTTGCTAGCCGGGCACCATCAGCTTTCTTCACCACATTTGCTTATGCACCCATACAAAATTTAAATCCCCCAAGCCTCTGAAAACTGCGAAGATTTCACAGCACTAGGTTGGTACTCTCCCATCCAAGAATCAGTGTAACTGGCAGGGTGTGAGGCATTCAGGCTCCCTCAGTTCCTCCTACTGCCTTCCCTGACCCTGGTCACTTGCTTCTATTACCTCTCTTGGACCTTACATGCATTTGAATTAGAACACCATAGAGTACAGTGCTCTACATGTGCAGCAGCTCTAACCATGTCACTCTCTGTCTCTATGAAGCCTCTTCCAACAAAATTCAAATGCGATTGTATGTGCACACATAAACACACGCATGCACCAGAGCACCCTTCTTAACAGAGAGTCAGGAGGGTCTCTTATTTGCTGTCCTCACTTTGGACACAAGTCCCTTGATGATGAGTAGGAGAAAAGGAACATCAGGTAGTGGGGGAAACCCTAAGGAGGAACAGAGGAGAGCTTTAACTAAGAATAATGCTACTAGGGGAATGATGGCATGTGAGGAAAATTAGATACTTCCAGACTGTCAGATTTTTCCATACAGCAAAATTAACTTTTCTAGTTTTGTCTAAAACTGGCCCCAGGAAATTTCAAATAGCACATCTCAGATTATCTAACCTACAAAGGAGTAGCCGGCCTTCCACCCACCCCCACCCCACCCCCGCCAAAAAACCAAGCGGTACAAAGCTCCACTGGGTACACATTTCAAAATATACATTCTCCTGTTTGGGCAGGCATCTGGCAACTTGCTCCGAGCTAGTGCACCCACACTTTTTTCCCAAGGCCATTGCTGGTGACAAGACCTTGTGCTCTTCTCACAAGCCAGAATGCAAACATAAATCAAGTCAGTGTAAGACGCCATCATCACCTCACTCAAATACACCTCGTCAAGTGAACTCAAACTTCAAGAAGATGCTCATTTGTTTGGTTTTGTTGATGTGAGGGTGATAGTGCATTTGGAGTTTAGTCATTGCACTAGGTCAGACTGTTAATCAAGCTTCCTATATAGAGGTTCTGAAGATATTGTGTAAGAAGGTCTGAGTTGTCTGGCTAGACCAGAGCTTGCACACTGCTATTGACTAGAAGTTCCGACACACAGAATCCAGGACAGATAAACCCCTCAGGACCAATACTGAGAGTAGCAACACCACGAGGGAAGGTAGGGGGGAGAAGCAGAAGAAAGGGGAAACCAATCTCAATGATGGACATACAGCCCCACTCCACCACCCAGGGGAACAAACAGCAGAAGTTTGGGTGAAGGGATACAGCAGAGGCGTAAAATATAAAACTAAAAAGTATGTATAAAGTATCAGTGGTTCACGTGGGTGGGAGGAGGGGAAAAAAGGAGCTCAAGGAGAAAGAACATGTTTGGAAATGATGATAGCAATGTATGTACAAATGTGCTTCATACAAATTGGTGTATGAATTGTTACAAGAGCTGTAAGATCCCCCAATAAAATGATTTATTTAAAATAAAAAGGACTGATTAGTGGTAGACAGGGGACTGGTTTTGCCACCATGACAGTGCACCTGCTCACACAAAAAAAACAGCATGCCTCTATCGCCCGATCTGATCCCAGCACACCGAGGCAAAATACTAAGGGTGTACAACAGAACAGGAAGGGGAACAGAGCAACGAAGTCCCCAGGGAATACCAAAAATAGACTTTGGGGCCAGGGCTAGCTGACCCATCATACTCTATGAGAAAACACTCCTAAAGGCCAACAAACAGTCCTTGAACTAACTAAAAGCTTTTCTTTCTTGTGTTTTGTTTTGCTTTTTGTCATTGGCTTGTTGGTGGTGGTGTTGTTCTTTTGTTTCATTTTGTTGCTTGGGTTTGCTCTGTCTCGTTTTTGTGCATGCTATGATTTCCACAGGTCTGTCTAAATGAGATAGGCTGGATGAACAATCTGGAGGAGAAAACAATGGGACTGACAGCTGGGGGAGGGAGATGGGAAAGGGGGGTGTAGGGAAAAAGGAAGTGCTGTTAACAAACCCAGGGACAAGGGAACACCAAGTGATCCAAATAGATGGTGAGGAGGGTGTAGGAGGCTTGGTAGAGTGTAACCAAGAGTAATGTAACCTAGAGGAATTACTGAAACACAAATGAAGGCTGAACATGAGAGTGGGACAATCAGAAAGTAAAAGGAAATCAAGGAAAGAGGTAGGAAGCAAAGGGCATTTATAGAGGTCTAAATAAAGGCATGTGCATATGTAAATATATTTATGTATAACGATGGGGAAATAGATCTATATGCATATATTTATAGGTTTAGTATTAAGGTAACAGATGTACATTGGGCCTCCATTCAAGTACTCCCTCAATGCAAAAATACTTTGTTGTATTAAAGTGGCATTGCGTGATGCTCACCTCCCCAACACAATTGCTGGAGGCAAATGGGTGCATAAGCAAATGTGGTGACTGAAGTTGATGGTGGTCGGCTATCAAAAGTTATACATTCTGGGGTCTTAAAAGCTTGAAGTTAAACAAGTGGTCTTGTAGCTGAGAAGCAACAAAGCCCACATGAAAGAAGCACACCAGCATGTGTGATCACGAGGTGTCGGAAGAATCAGGTATCAGACATCATCGGAACAAAAAAATCATATCTTTGTGAATACGGGGGAGTGTGGAGTGAAAACCCAAAGCTCATTTGTAGATAATTGGACATCCCCTTACAGAAGGGTAGCAGGGAGGAGAGGAGCCAGTCAGGGTGCACTGTAGCAACAATGAAACATACAACTTTCCTCTAGCTCCTAAATGCTTCTTCCCCCACAACTAAAATGATCCCCATTCTACCTTACAAATCTAGCTAGACCTGAGGATGTACACTGGTACAGATAGGAACTGGAAACACAGGGAATCCAGGGCGGATGATCCCTTCAGGACCAGTGGTGAGAGTGGCGATACGAGGAGGGTAGAGGGAGGGAGGAATGGAAAGGGGAAACCGATTACAAGGATCTACATATAACCATCTCCCTGGGGGACAGACAACAGAAAAGTGGCTGAAGGGAGATATTGTATAGTGTAAGATAAGACAAAATAATAATTTAGAAATTATTCAGGGTTCATGAGGGATGGGGAATAATTATCAGCTGATGCCAGCGGATTAAGTGGGGAGCAAATGTTTTCAGAATGATGAGGGCAATGAATGTACAAATATGATGTATGTATCAATTGTGATAAGAGTTGTATGAGGCCCCAAAAATTGATTATAAAAAAAGAGAAAAGAAATAACAGTATGAAAACATCCCCCAAAAAAGCATGCCTCTCTTGTCCCTCATATCCTAATCACCTGAACTCACTCCATGTGACTTCTTTCTGTTTCCATGAATGAAGGACAGTGGTTTGACAACACAGAAGAGGGGGGGAAAAAACAAGGGTGTCACCCAAACTGCTGAGTTTGAAAAATGTTTCCAAGAATGTAATCACAGATTAGACAAATGTGTGAAGTGTAATGGAGAGTACTATGAAGGGGATAAAAAATTTAAATGCATAGTTTTGAAAAAATTGTAGTTTTTGTCGGGTTCCCCCTAGTAGCTTCCAATTTCATAGCAACTCAAGCCATCACCATACATCAAACTGACAGAGAAGGGGTGGGTTTTGTGTGTAGGTGGTGTTGGTTATTGCACAGGGGCAAGGGACTTCTGGTGGCATAGTACCTTATGCCTTGGGTGTCAACTGTAATGTCAGCAGTGGGGAACCACCAGTCAGTCCTCAGAAGAAAAGGATGAGGCGTTCTACTCCCATAGAGTTAGCCTTTGGGAAACCCACAGAGATAGTTCTGCTCTGATCTCATAGAGTCGCTATGGCTCAGCATCGACTCCATCGAAGTGAGCTGACAAACTAAAGGCAGGAGATCTGAAAGAGGATGCGGAGACGTTGTCTCAGGTACTTTGGACATATTACTATGGTGGAACCAGTCCTGCAAGAAGGGCATCATTTTTGGCAGAGGGTTAGCAAACAAGAGGAAGACCCTTACTTAGGTGGATTGACACCGTGGCTGCGAGAATCGGCTCAAATACAGTAACAAGTGCGAGGATGGCGCAGGACTGGGCTTTGTTTCTCTCTCTAGTGCACAGGCCCCTATGAATCCGAACTGACTCCAGGGCTCTACAATATCAACTACTACAACCCTGAAGTTCAAACCTACCCAGTGGCTTCCCAAAAGGGAGGTGTGGCCATGTGCCTCTGTAAAGATGACAGCTAGGGAGCCCCTGCGGGGCAGTTCTACTCTGTGGCACAGGGGCAGCCAGGAGTCGGAATGTGCTTCACAGCAAAGGGTGTGCTTTGTCTCAGTTTGTGCCTGCTGCTGTTTATGCTATGCACTGAGTTTAACATGTGACACTCAGGAGCGAATGAATGGAAACACACCCATGATGCTTCCATGATGCCAGATGCAAGCTGACACTGTTTCTGAGTTCTGGGCATATTATTTTTTCAGAGATAATTTCCTGTAGCGGTGACACACCGAGTCCTATTTCATGTAAAAGCATCAGCAGCAGAGGAAAGCACTGCACAGAGAGAAGACTATGACACGTAACAGGCTTTCCATAGAGGAACAAAAGGGTGGATGTCTTGGGCTGCACTCTTTTCTTGTATACAGACAGTAAACAAGCTGAACACATCTCACCTAAGCATAACATTACAACTACTTGAAGCCCAGCTCAGGCATCTGGACAAGAGGCAGCAAGGAAGGATGGGAGAGAGTTAATGGGCTGGGCGTCCCCAAAGGTGCAGAGTGGGAATCAAGGGAGGATCCAGGACGAGCCAAGGCTTCTGGCAGAAGTCTGAGAGGAGAGCAGCAGAAAGGAGCTGCTCTCTGGGTCCTCACAGATGTAGCCAGTGAGAGAGCAGCAGTGCTGCCCCCTGGCGGTGCGCCGAAGGCAGGGCCGCTTCCCCCAGGGCTGGAGAGCTCTGGGGAAAGACAAATCCTGTCACTTTGGATGCCAAGTAAGGGGGCACTGTGTGCCGGTGGTGTACCTATGTTGGCCAAAGCGCTGCCCACTGTGCATTTGCTTCCCACAAGCACAGTTATCCTTCCTCGTGCATCCAGGAAAGACAGTTCTAGAAAAACACAAGCAGTAAAATAAAACACTGCCAGGTCTCGAACCATCCTCACCATTGTTACTATGCCCACTGATGTAGCCACTGGTTCGAGCTGTTTTATTGCCCGTCCTCCACTTTTTGCCAAGCATCATGTCCTTCATGGACTTGATGTCCCTTCAGGGACTGGTCTCTCCTGACAGCACGTCCAAAGATATCAAATGAAGTCCAGCCATCCTTTGTCCCCATGTTCTCTTGGCAGTCCTTGTACTTTTATTGCTCAGTGTCTGATTATTTGGGACCAGGCCTTATTGCTGCCCCTTCCTCATCTTGGCCCCCAATCCCGACCCCAAGCCCTGCACATCCACTGTGTGAAACCTCCTGTTCCTGTAACCATCCCTGTGCTTTTGTGTGGGGGGGTCTAGCTGGGTTCCCCTGGCAATTCGCCAGCTGCCCTTGGGAAAGTTCATGGAGTCGGCTAATTAGTAGAAAAGCCAAACGTCCAGCTGAGATTGGTTTACTCCCTAGCACCCTTGGGCAGGAGCACAGCCCCACTCCCGGTCCCAGGTAGCCAACGACCACACCTAGGTTCTCCGGACTTGGCAGCTGTAACATGTGGCCTGGGCTTCCCCTTCATTTCCTGCTCCTTTCTGGCTTGCTGTCTGACTTTTCTTTGCGGAATTAAAGCTGCAAATTGACAGGATCCCATAAACACTCTAAAGCCACAAAAAAACACCAAATGCCCACCCAAACATGTGAAACTTCCAAAAATCATCCTTAGAAGATTCCCAAACCCTAAACATTCCTAAACCCCATATATGCCCTGAAAACACCATGAAAGCCCTAAGAAAACCTAAAATGCTGGGGGAAAAAAACACATATAATATGAAAAATACCCTAAAATTCCTAAGGAACTCTGTAACATCACTAAAAACACCATATTGTGCTGAAAAATACCTATACACTCTAAAAAACCACCCCTAAATCCCTTAAACACTCCCTAAAATCTTATAAAACACCCTAAAAACCCCAAACCACCCGAATGCCCCAAACACACCTTGAACGTCCACAAACAACCTAAAAGCCCTAAAAAATCACATGCCACCAAAAAGCCCTAAATGACCGCAAAATGCCAACTCATAGCCACCCTATAGAGGGCTTCTGGAGCTGTCAGTCTTTTATGGGAACAGCTTTATCGTTCTCCCAAGGAGAAGTTGGTAGGTTTGAAACCCTGACCTCATATTTAGCAGTCTAATAATTGCTGGACAGTGCCACCAAGGCTCTACTGGTGTAGTGGGTTACACATTGGGCTGCTAACCTCAAGGGAAACGGTTCAAAACCACCACCCACTCCTTGGGAGAAAGAAGAAGCTTTCTTTCTATTCCCCTAGATTTCCAATTGAAGGTGTAAAGTAACCTGTTAAATGCTCGCAGTGGCAGCAGCAATGTCTCATAACCATGGGGAAATGTGGTTCAGAAACTTCAGAAGCAAGCATCCACCAGTAGGTGACTGACCAGCAGTATTGACTTGGGCAAAGAGAAGGTGACATGGAAGGGTAAGGAGAAGAATGCGTGCAGAGGGCAGGTTGGCAGCTGAGCCTAAGTCCAGTAGAAACAACAGCAGAATGGCCTGTTCCTGGAAGGGCCACAGGAGATGGTGCGACTTCATGTAGCCCCCACTTACATGTGTAACAGCAGCAATTGCCTGAACACGTGGTCTCCCCAGGGAGGAGCCTTTGTGTGGTGTTAAGATGCTGTTACTGTCTGTTGTACTGTGGTGGCCTGCATTTGGCTGTAATGGTGGAAATTTTGCAGCCAGTAGTTCAAATGCCTGCTGGGTCACTCACTGCAGGTAGACTTCAGCAGTTTCCAGACAGAGACGAGGGAGGAGGACCTGGTCTTCCACTTCTGAAAGAACTGGCCAGTGTGAACCTTGTGAATGGCAGAACACTATACCTGAACATGAGTACCGCAGGCTATAAGGCATGATGGATTGACACAGTGGCTGCAGCAATGTGCTCAAACATAGGATAGTGCTGGCCTGGAAAATAGTTCATCGTCCATTAAAAAAAATCATTATATAGGGGCTCATACAACTTTTGTTGTTGTTTTTCCCTAAGGGAGAGCAGTGTATTGGTACACTGAGAGGTATATAGATCAATGGATTCGAACAGAAAAGCTACACATATATTCACCAGTCAACGGGAACCTAGCCTTCGAAAAAGGACACAGAAATATCCAAAGGGACAAATTCTGCTTGCTCAACAAATGGTGTTGGACAAACTGAGATACCGTATGTAGGAAAATGAAGCAAGCCCCAAACCTTCCCCCATGCACAGAAATTAACTGAAGAGGGGTTAAAACCTGAAAGTAAACCTCCGGGCTATCATAATCATTTTTTCGATGACCTCATCGGTCAGAAATCATTGTAGGAACGCCAAAGCGTTCTTGTGTTCAACGTCTACATACATAGCAGGTGCTCCAGTAAAGGGGAATCTTGGTGGAGCTGGCTCATCCATTCCTGAAGAGAGTAGAGCACCACGTTGGCCCATCACAGAGCTCAGGTGTAGAATCTTCCTCACTGTCATCCTTTATCTCAGCAGTGTCAGTGTTGGATTATGAATTTCCCAAAGAACCAGTATCGCTCAATTCTGTGCACAATGCTGACTCACTCTCGCTGTTATTTCACTGGTCTAAAAACCCATTTAGGTTAAAATGACACTTTTTTGATGCCATGACCTAAAATTTTTAGTGAGAAAATGTTCCCAATGACATTACATGGGTCTTCGTCTAATCCTGATGCCATGTTCTTTTTCACAGAGACCAGCTTCTTGTATAAATTGCTCAGCATACAGATGGAATAAGAACAGTGAAAGGATACAACCCTGATGCACACCTTTTCTGATTTTAAACCATGCAGTATCACCTTGTCCTGTTCACAGTCTCACCTGGTTCTATCTCTTGGCCTTTGCATAAGCTCCATATGAGTACAATGAAGTGTTGTGCAATGCCCATTCTTTTCCATGGTATCCCCAAGATTCACCTCCTTCCACTCGTGGTTTCCAGAACGTGGGGTTGGGACAAAGCCTGGATAGTCTCATGGCAAGACCAGATCAGGAATGGAGCTGAGCCGGGAGCAGCTTTATTTGCTTGCTCCAGGGAAAGTCTGCCAATGTGACTAAGCCTCAGGGGCTTTCTACAAATGATAAAGGTGAATCCCTCTCTCGTTACCCACTGATCATCTCTGAGCCTCTTGCTCTCATATCCCTTGCACAGACCTCTACCATTAGATGGACAATTCGGTAACGTTTGAACACTTTTCTGATGCTGAGCCTGGGGAGCAACTAATAGCTGAGTAAATATTGATTGAAAGATGGTGAGTGGAAGAAAATAGCTTTGCCAGGTCCAGGTTGTGATGGAGATGAGAGTGTTACCAAATCCTGCTGTCCCCATGGTGGGTTTGCTGTATTGTGCCCAGTCCTGAAAGTCTGAGCCAGGGGTTTTAACGTGGCCCCTTTCAAAACATATAGGTGGAATTCTTGGACCATGAGCTGTCCATAAAGCTTTACCAAGGAGATGTCCGCCCTGGAGCGAAACAACCCAAGAACCTAGATCTTCGTGAAGGTGTTGGTAAGGGATGCAGCGGAAATCATAAACTTGACTGAAAGCAAAAGAAACTTTGCCTTCATGTGCCTGCAGCTGGACGAAGTGGTGCTGGAGCACACCCTCCTTTGTGATTCTTCTTGTTCTTTTTATGAGCTGCTCCCTGGCCTGTGTAGTCCCGTAAATCTGGAAACTCTTTGCTGGTGGGGGCAATTGTTATATCCTCCCCCCAGATCCAGATGTCTTGTCCATGGTCAGTGTGCAATCCTTGTTTGCCAGAGGAGTGGGGCATCTAAAGGCAGGCAGGGGTCACATACTTTTTTTCTACACTTTCTAGAAAGACCAGAGCTAAACATCTTGCAGCCCTTTTCATGTCCTCATTCTTTTCTGTATTTATTTTCCATGAAAGAGGAGAAGAAACGCGACAGCATCTACTGACAGCAAGTCAAATGCCATCGTGTGTGTTCAGAGGGCAGGCTGGTTCTCATTTGCCTAACTCATCAGTCCCATCGTGCCATGTCCATGTTAGATTGTTTAGGGAAACAGATGACATATGTTATGATGCTAAATAAGCTGAAACAGTGCCAGGATGGAGGCAGAAGGGTTTTATTTATTTGTTTTTAAATGAAGCATGGCTTTCTAGTGACTTATTGTGGTGGGGAAGGGGGGCACCGAGAGCAACAAGACATGGCTGTGACAGTGGTCTGGGAATTGAGACAAATCATTGCTTCTGCAGCAGAGATGAGCTGCCTCTGACCTGTCAGTTACTTGAAGGGAGACTCTGCATTTGGTCAGACAAGTCTCAGTTGGAGATGGTACCAGCTTTCCTCCTGAGCCTCTGTGGTTCCCTTTGAACTACACAGGCCCGAATCGCTTTTAGCTGAGCAACAGCAAATGGCAACACAGACTTGCCATATTGCTCTTTTGCGTACACTCTTTAAAAATCATACTAAATATACATGCATCAAAACATTCGTCACTTCCACGCTCTACAAGATTATAATTAAGTGGCATTCTGCATGTTGTTCATATATCATCCTTACCCATTCCAAAATTATGTCATCACCCTTATGGAAGCTCAGTATCGTCTCAGGGATGGCACTTCCCCTCCAGGCCCTACTGGGTTAGGCTGGGTTGACTAGAGAAATAAATCCAAGGACACTCATATAGGTATAAGAAAGACTCCACCTCACTTATTTGTCCAATTGACATGGCATTATGTAACAACCATACTTACCTTCCTACCTATCCCTGGAAACAATTGGGAGATGTTTGTCTCTATTCATTTTCCTAGCCTAGATATTTTTTGTAAGTGGAATTAAGCAAAATGTGTCCTTTTTGAAGCTGATTTATTTCACTCAGCATAATGCTTATGAGGTTCATTCCTCTTGTAGCCTGTGTCAAGAGTTCATTTCTCTTTATGGCTGAGTAGTAGTCCATTGTATATACCGTAGGCAACATGTTTGACTTATCCATTCACCTATTGATGGGTATTTAGACCGTTGACACGTTTGCGAGATTGGGAATAATGTTGCAAGGGCCATCTGTGTATTTGTATCTATTTATGCGCTTGCTTTTAATTGCTTATATCCTTCATTTCCTTTTCTTTCCTTGTTAGACTCAGTATGATCCCCTTCTGCCCCTCCTCTAGCCTCACAACCTCTGTGTCTGATGTGCCAGGATCTCACCAGAAGCCTTAACACCAAGATTCTGAGCCCTGACTGATCATTCTGACCATCCAGGGAATTGAATATTCCGGAGCACACAGAAGATGAAGTTATCAAAACTCCTTAGGCATAACCGAACAACTGGAGGGAGTGCTTTATTGGGCTGGGGGGCTGGGGATTATAGTTGTGAAGGACACCAAGAACAATTGTCATTACCTAGACTGTAAAGACTATGTTCGACATCCATGCTGGTGAGTAGCAGCTGGATTTCAGAAGCTCACAAGTGGCCATCTAGGTGGCAAGTATTGTCACCCTCACTCTGGAGGAAAGAGTGGTGAGTGGACCACATGCGAGAGAGGGAGGTGGGAAGAAAGGTAGTGGTGTTAAGAACTCCAGAGACAAGGGAACAAAAAGTGATGGAAATCGGTGGTGAGGGGGATGCAGGAGGCCTGGTAGGGCGTGATCAAGGGTAATGTAACCAAGAGGAATTACTGAAACCCAAAGGAAGCCTGAGCATGACAGTGGGCACAAAAGGAAAATCAAAGGGTATAGAAGAGTGAGCTGGGAAGCAAGGGCCAGTTATAGATGTCTAAATAAAGGCATGTACATATATTTACAAAGGGGCATGGGGAAATAGATCTATGTCCATATGTTTATAGATTTAGTATTAAGGTAGCAGATGGACATAGGGCCTCCGCTCAAGGACTCGTTCATTGCAAGAACATTGTTCTATTAAATTGGCATTAAACGATGCTCACCTTCCCTACACGATCCCTGACCACAAAGCGGCTGCATAAGCAAATGTGATGAAGAAAGCCGATGGTGTCCAGCTACCAAAAGATATAGCGTGTGGGGTCTTAAAGGCTTGAAGGTAAAGAAGCAACCATCTAGCTCAGAAGCAACAGAGCCCTCATGGAGGAAGCATACCAGCCTGTGTGATCACAAAGTTTCAAAGGGATAAGGCAACAGGCATCATGAGAACAAAAAAATCTTATCATGGAGAATGAGAGGGGACAGCCGGGTATAGACCCAAAACCTATTTGCAGTGCACTGGACATCCCCTTACAGAAGGATCTCAGAGAGGAGATAAAAGAATACAGGGTATGAGTCAGCAAAGAAAAACACAAATTTCCTCAAGTTCTTTTTTTTTTGCGCACCCCGCGGGCGCCCGGTGCCGCCCCCTCCCCGGTCCCGTGGCGGCGGCGGCAGCTCGGGGCCGGGGGGGGGGGGGGGGGCGGGCGCCAGGGGAGGGGGCAGACACCAGGGGCAGCGGTGGCGGCGGCGGCTCCCGGCGCCATTTTGGGCTGATCGATGAATTGAACAAAGAGGATCAATTTCCGATCAAGCGAGTTATCAATGGGGGCCGGGGAGTGAGAGGGACTTGTCCCCGAGTCGGCCCCGCTTTCCCCGGCACCCCCCTCCTCCCCTCCGCCGCGGCTCCCCGGCGGCAAGGCAGCCCGGCGCCCCCCGGGGACGCCGCGACCGCCCGCAGCCCCCACCCCCGAGCGAGAGGCCGAGAGAGAAGCCTGACCTGCAGCTGCTGTAAATCAAAGCGCTTCCAATATTGAAACATCGATCCCACATTGGCCGCCATCTTGAGACGTATTGAGACGGAGTGAGAGGCTGATAGAGAGGGGGCTGGAGTTCTGGAGCCGCCAGGAGGCAGCAGGCGGGCGGCGCCAAAACCCGGCCTGGAGCCAGCCGCCGCCGCCGCCACAGAGGAGCGCGGACTCCTCCTCACGGCGCCACCGCCGCCAGGGCAAGCCGAGCCGGAGTCGGAGTCTGAGCCCGAGGGCGTGGCGGCCGCTGGCCCGGCCTCGCGCGCGGCCGCCCGGCCACGCCCCCCGCCAGCGGCCGAACGAGCGACCCGCCCGTGACCCCCGCCCCTCCCAACCCCCAGCCCCGGCCGGCGGCCGCCCGGCTCGGCGCGGCCCGGCCCCTAAAGGGCGGCGAGAGGGGCGCTGGAGGGCGGCGAGAGGGCAGCCCCGCCGCCCGCCGAGGCCGAGGCCGGGCTCATCTGGCGCGGGGGGGGGGGGGGGGGGCGCGGAAGGAGGGGGCCCTGGCGGCAGCGGAGCGCAGCCCCCCAGCCCGCCTCTACGCCCGGGCGCTGGGTGCCGGCGACGCGCCGGGGGTCGTTGGTCATCCTGCTGGGCGCCCGCCCGCCCGCGGAGCCGCCGCGACCACCTGCTTGAGCCCAGACCCCCGGAAGGCGCAGGCCTCAGCGCACCCGCGCTTGTGCCCGAAGCCTTGACCGTGGGCGGCCCCGCCAGCCGGGGCCTCAAGGACCCAGCACCCCAGAGCGCCCTTGCTGGGGGAGGGCAGGGGCATGGGGAGGCATCAGCCCCTGACCCTCTTGAACTTGCACCCGCCAGCGTCCCACGCTGGGGCCCCAGAGTCCCCGCTCAACACCACCCGGTGACCCAGGGCCCCCTAGCTGTCACCGCCAACTTGGTACTTAGGAGACATGCTCTCTGGAGGCGGTTGAGGCTTGTCTTGTGGCCAATAATCATCTCCTACGCCTTCCTTTCCAGTCACTAATTTGATGTCTTCACTTAAAGAAATGCCCATAAGTTGAGGTTTCAGAGGAGAGCTCCTTGAGCTCCCCAGACAACAAGGGGGCCGAGTGTCACCGTCATTATCCTGAGCTGGGAGGGAACACTAGTGTTCCAGAGGCTGGGAATCCGTCACTGCCTGCCCACAGCACAGACAGAGCAGGTGCTGGTTATAATTGTTTCTAGACGTCCTGCCATGCTCAGTTGAACGTCAAAGCCATAAACGTTGCCCGACTACAATCAAACTGGAGTACGCAGACATTTCTGCATCATTGCCGGGTGGAAATACACTGAGTGGAGTTGGATGAGATGGCAGCAAGTGCTTAAGGAGGGGGTGCTGTGGGAATACCAACAAGATGACTGCTAGTCTCCGTTTCCTTCTCTCGTCTGCTTTGTGTTTTCTTTCAGGACCAGAAGAAATGATGCATATGTAAGGAAAAAAACTTTTCATTTCCAGAGGAGTTTTCCACCCCACAATCTACCCGCAGCCTCCTTTGAGCAAGCCAGTAAAAGCTTTTTTTTTTAACCTGCCTTCTCACTATGACAATTTCCGGAGCTGCTATGTGGCTGTGTTTAAAAGTCCCCCTCGGGATCCAGAGTGCAATCCATATCACAAAGGCATCCTCCCAGTCCCAAATAGCAATGTGACCTCATTTCAGAAGGTTGTTCTTGTTTCCATAGACCCAGAATGGAGTTTAAGCTGTTGATCTTGACTGTGGTTGTCGACTCAGCCTCTCATGGGCACCTCATGGGCAGTGGAGCAAACTGTGCCAATCTGTGCTACCACCAGGACTGGGAGAGGAAGCCAACAGTGGTGGGCCATAGGTCAATGTGTGGATGGGGATGATCAGGTCTTTCTTCATTATTCTGTTTCAGTCTGGAAACACCACTGAAGCCTCAGTGTCGTAGCAACACACAAACCTTCACTGACAGTCTGGGGCACATTGGCTGCAAATCAAACCCGGGTCTTCCCGGTGAAAGACGATGAGAGGTCTACCACTGAAGCACCGTGGCCCTCACCTCAAACCAGGGCAGTCATTTCCGGAGTTCAAACCAGACCACAATGCAGGATGACTGAGATTGCCACCAGAATCTGATACTGATGCAGAAAAAAACCTAATTACCATTTTATTGACTCCCAATAGGACAAAGATCTGCCCCTTTGGGGTTTTGAGACTTTAAATCCTTACAGCAGGGGTCGCAACCTGTGGGTCGCGACCCCTTTGGGGATCAAATAACCCTTTAACAGGGGTCATCCAATTCATAACGATAGCAAAATTACAGTTATAAAGTAGCAATGAAAATAATTTTATGGTTGCAGGTGACCACAACATGAACTGTATTAAAGGGTGGCGGCATTCAGAAGGTTGAGAACCATTGCCTTACAGAAATAGACAACCTCATATTTCTCCCACGGAGGGGCTAGTCAGTTCAAACCCCTGACCTTGCGATTAGCAGGTTAATGCATAGTCCACTACACCACCAGGGCTCCTAATGATATAATAAGAGATACTATTGTTAGATCTCTCGTGGGAGAAATATACCTCAGTCCTTGGCTTCGCGTGAGAAAGAATTCACTCCGCAGCCTGGATTGTGATCCAAGTGAGTTTTTTGAGAGAAGAAGTTTCAGGTTTACACAGGCACCTCAGGGCCCCTCACCCCTGCACAGCTTGCCTAGAAGCTGCTGGAGAGAAAGTCACTACGTGGGCTCCAGGATCCTGCCTTTTCTTTCTTTTCTTTTTTTTTGAAATCGTTTTATTAGGGGCTCATACAATTCTTATCACAATCCATACATACATCAATTGTGTAAAGCACATTGTACACTCACTGCCCTCATTATTCTCAAAACATTTGCCTCCACATAAGCCCTTGGCATCAATCAAGTCCTCATTTTTACCCCTTCCTCCCCGCTCCCCCATCCCTCAAGAAACCTTGATAATTTGTGAGTGGTGATATTGGGAGGGTAGCGGGAGGGTGGATTGGAAAGAGGGAACCGATTACAAGTATCTACATGTGACCTCCTCCCTGGGGGACGGACAACAGAAAAGTGGGGGAAGGGAGACATCGGAGAGGTCAAGATCCTGCCTTTTCAGTTCCTCCATAGGGAGGCATGGTTGATGGTCCTGGTCAACCCCATTGGCTGGATTGAATTCACCTGGCCCAGATGGGCCAATCCAGGTGTAACAACCACCTAGGTGCACCACCCCTTTCTGGCCGGAAGTTTGAACCTGAGCATATGTAATGGATGATCCAGTCCCTATGCTAAGCTACCTAACAGTATTTGCAAGATGCCGAGCAATGTTCTAAGCTTTTTGTATATAATAATTCAATTATTTCACTTAAGAAGCCTATGTGTGGACTCTATTCTTGCCTCATTTTACAGATGAAAAATCAGTGGCACAGGATGATAAAGTCATGAGCCTATGACCACACAGTGAGGAAGTGGAAAGGAGAGATTTGAACCCAGGCTGCAGAGCCCATGCCTTGGGTGCCTACAGCGCCACATAGGACACAGGGAAGCATGGAGCAGACTCGGCATAAGACCTTAGGGAGTTGGGAGGACTGTGCATGCATGTATGTGCTAGGACTGCATGAGAGTAGCTGCTACTCAGATCCAGAAGAGAATACAATGCTATTGCAAAATTTATTTTTGCCAAAAGAGGGTGGAATTCTGCATCTTGTGCGAAATCCCCCAACCTGCACATGGCACAGCTACTTCAGAAGGTTCCCAACAATGTGTGCTGTGCGGCAAACCAAAATGAGCTCAGGGGGAGCTGGTCTGTGGGTTTTGTTAGCCAGAAGGTGAGCAGTTTGAACTCACCAGCCACCACTCCAAGGGAGAAAGAGGAGGCTTTCTGCTCCCATGGACTTACAGTCTTTGAAGTGGCAGAGAGCATTTCCAAGCGGCCTATGATTAGGATCTAGGAGGGTGAGGGTGGATGGAGTTGGTTGAGACCTGGCTTCAGGGCATTTCCCAGAAGGGCTTCCTGCAGTGACTCTGCCTTCAGGAATGTCTGGTGACCCTGAGGGCAGCAAAGTCCTAAGCACACTCAGGCAGTGGTTCTCAACCTTCCTAATACAGGTCCTCTTGTTGTGGTGACCCCCTGACCATTAAATGATTTTCTTGCTACTTCATCACTGTAATTTTGCTACAGTTATGAATTGGACGAGCCCTGTGAAAGGGTCATATGACTCCCAAAGGGGTCGCAACCCACAGGGTGAGAACCACTGCACTAAGGGTTCCCCTTCCGGGCAGCTCTACCAGTGTCTGATGTGCATAGTTCTGTGAGGTGAGAGAAATGAACTTAGTGTCTGCTTCTGGTGACAGTTGATGTGGGTGGGCTTTCTCCCTATGTCAAATCCCTCTCAAGCCATTTGTCACCACAACATAAAGCAAGAAGAGGAGGCAGCATAGCAGGACGGCAAGCAGAACAAAGATTGAATAAACACAATTCACTTCAAGCATGAATCGGGTGCCCTTGAGATGTGAGGAAGACCCCAGTCTAGTGACATTAGATCAGGTTTAGGGATTGAGTGACGGGACCCTCTTGGCTCCCCTCAGCCCCCATCTTGCTTTCCCACTGACCCTGCCCCTTACATCGTGATTGGTCCTTATTCCAGCATGATGGTTGGTTTCATAATCACGACATGTGGGAATGTGTTAGTCGATAGGTTATACAGGCACAGTCTCTGGAATGGGTAAGTGAGGAGGCGTGACTGGTGACATGACTGGTGGAATGGATCATGTGAAGTGATTTGAGATCGTTGTTCAGACCTGATAGGTCATCCAGGCCTCTAGTTGATCCTGGCAGTACTCTAGTTTAAGGAAACAGAATGTTAGGCATTCAAGTCATATTTGAGCTTAAATTTTGAGCAATAGGCTGTGGCTCACAGTGAGAGTCTATGTGGAGACCCTAAATCCATTTTGAGGGGCCACACATTCAGCCACCATTGAGTTCTTTCCTACTGCCGACTGGCAGTAGAAAGCTTGTCCATCAGGCAGTGTGCTTGCGTCCACTCCCCGGGCCAGACTCAGCGATATACGGTCGTGTGCACATCCCAATGAAGGTCCCGCTCATGCTCTCACAGGCCCTCCCGCAACTCCATGAATTGATCCGTCTTCAGGGACAGTTTTGTGACAAAGGTGTTTGTTTTCCATGTCTCATTTAAGCTTTTAGGAGCTCAGGTGGTGATGCTGGATAGTGTTGGACTATTAACAGCAAGGTCGCTGTTTCAAAGCCACTAGTCATTCCACAGGAGAAAGATGAGGTTATTGCTTCCTGTAAAGGTAGCAACTTCAGGATCCCTACACAGAGTCACTATGAGTCAGAGTCAGCAGGACAGAATGAGTGTCATTTTATTTAAGTAACTGTGGCTGTGGGTCCTTCCGACACCATTGGGGCCTCATGCGGATGCTCTCCTTCATCCAGAACAGCGGTTTGTGCCTTTTTCTTGTGTAAAACATAGCAAAGGAGTTCCTAATAAAATAAAGTTGAATTGGGAGTCTTTTTTCCCTCAAACAAAGTAAATCCATAAATAGAAATGAGACTATGGTGCTAATAACCAGTTGGAGAGTTGAGAGAGCTGAACTCTCAATCCTGGTAGAAACCCATTGTGACTTTAAAAACTTGCTCAAGGTCATCCATAGCCTATGAGGTTGAGTTGAGCAGACACAAAACAGATGTGTTGGGGAGTAATTGTGTACATTAAGTAAACAATTTATCTTTCTAAAGATTCTGTCTAAAACTTACTTTAAATAGTAAGTTTTCCCCTGGGCTAGGGAAAGGTCAGGGAGCTTAACCCCCTAGTATCCACCCCCTCTCAGCATTCATCATGTTAGGCCAGAGGAGCCAAATCACACCCACTACCCAGGGAGCACTGCTTCCAAAAGCCCATTGCCTGTGCCGGGGCAGAGGGCAGGTACCCGGACCAGAAATGCTGACAGAGTGGAACCAGCGGGCTCAGCCCCCAGCTTCCTGAGAGAGCAGCTGTGATGGTTCACTTTTGGACAAATGTCAATGCATGACTTGGGCAGCACGAAAAGCAGATGTGCAGAGGTTGTTCGCTGTATTCCAGAAGTTCACACACTCCCCGCAGGCTCTTTGGTGGCTTCCACCTTCAATCCCAAAAGGCCACTGCCGTCCAGTGGATTCCAACCACAGTGACCCTATATGGAGTTTTCAAGACTGTAAATCTTCATGGGAGCCAGCAGTCTCATTGTCCCCCTTGGGACAGGGAGCTAGCAGCCCGTTTCACCTCCAGGACCCCTTCCTCTCTAATTCTGGATCCAGTCCCTCCAAATATCCTGCCCTGCCCTTGTCTAGGCTTCTTAAATGCGTTCCATGCTGCTTATGTTAGTCTGGGTGCCTTAGCGAAACAAATCCACAGAAACGCGTATGTATAAGAGAGAGTTTTATGTAAAGGGTGAGTGCACATCAGGAAAACATGCCCGCATTTGCTTATGCACCCGCTTTGTCTTCAGCGATCATGTCGAGATAGGCTGGTGGCTTCTTCCATGTGGGCTTTGTTGTTTCTTAGCTAGATGGCCCCTTGTTTATCTTCCAGTCTTTAAGACCCTGGACACTATATCTTTTGATAGCCGGGCCCAGGGTGCTTAACCACTACACCACAAGGGTTCATTAGCTTGTGACTTATCTCCTGCCATTCACACTAGAGGCTCAAAATAGCAGGAAACCAGGTTTCTCCTTTGTGGCCACAACAGGTACTGACAGAACCAAGAACAGAGAAATGCTTAGTTATATATCTTGACTATCATTAGCATATTATATGCCTGGCAATATGTAAGCCTTCACTCCCCTGACCTCTCACAGTCTCGGTAAAATGAAGCTAATAAAAGTAGTGCTCTCACAAGCTTGGTAGGAGATTAAACAACTCACATAAGGGTACACAGCCTATCAACGAGGAGGCGAGATGAGGCAGTGTGTGGCTGCTGAACCCACACCCTTCACAACACCTGCATTAAAATGACTGAGGGCTATGAGGAACCAGACAGAAGCAGGTTCACACCCCAGATTGAGTCAATTTAACTGCCTATTGTGCCTGACCCTTCTATCTCTGATCTTAGAAATGGGGTTAACAACAACAAAACACTGTAGAAGAAATGTCCAGCAGATGACAGGCACGCGATTAAACAACAAAAAATAAATCACTTAAGTTGAAATTCGAACTCCTGGAAACCCCTCACACACGTGCAGAAAAGGATTGAGCCCATACGGTGTTTCCAGTGCCCCCGTCCTTCCCCCCTAAAATGAGCATTTGATAAGGTAATGCCTGGATTGTTCCAAGCCCAAGACTGTGGAGAACTAAAGGAAAACCCAGCATTATGAATCTTTGAGCACAGCCCTGCTGGGAAACCGCCCTGCAGTCACTTGTTGATGACTGGAGGAGGGACAAGAGTAGGGAGAAGAACGAGGACTGAATGTGACACATAAGCAGGGATGGCCTACATTCCATAAAGGAAAAAACTCAAGGTCTGCTTTTCTGGTGCCGGAAAGTTAAAACCCATCTGGTGCAGTTGAAAAGGTGTGTGTGTGTAGTGGGGGGGGGGGTGTTAGGGAGGAGGGGCGATGAGTCCAAAGGATGAACTCCATCTGCAATTGTGTCCTCAACTGCTTTCCCCTGCTAGCCACACGATATTTGTGGCTGGCCTGCCCTGCTTTTGTTATCAAGCCCAGAGAGGGCAAGAGACTAGCTCGAAGCCACACTGCAAGTTGGCAGCAGAATCAGGCCGAGAACTCTGGATGCTTAGAAAGCTTCACACAGACCTGAGAAAGTACCAAGGGAAGACCTGTTCGCTAACTGGGCAGCACTCACTGCATGCCAGCGCTGTTCCAGTGCCCCAGCCAGGGCATTGCTCCCTGTGTCTGTGTGTCTTCAGTGATGCACACAGGTGACGGATTGGCTTTTAATAGCATGCTTGGAAGGTTGAGGCCACCCAGCGGCACCTAGAAAGAAGGGCCTGCAAATCTACTTCAGACCAAGCAGCCTTTCCAGACCCTGGGGAGCACAGTTCTTCTTGGACACACAAGGAGGCCAGGAGTTGAAGTTGATTCCATGATGTAGTTGATTCCATGGTTCCCGGTTGTAGCTATACCTAGAGTCACATCCACATTCATGTTTATATCTCTTCACTCCATGGGGTGTTCATGGCTCCAACTCTTCTGAAGCAGACCACCAGGATTTTGTTTAAGAGGCCTCTGGATAGGTTTGAACTGCCAACCTTTTAGTTTGTAGCTGAGTGCTAAACAACTTGTGCCATGCAGGGTGCTAAGCTCAGAAACTCAGTCGGTGCTTCATGATCTCAGTTGGAATTATAGAGAGGGTCAGTGATAACCCATTGACTGCTGGGTAATTGTTGATGTAGTCTCCCTGTGCAGACATGTAAAGTACCTGAAAACTTAAAATCCAACTCATTGAGTGCATCATCCTGCCGTGCGCCAGCCCAGCAGCATGCTCTGCTGGGGACATTTGGCCATGCCTGGAGACATTCTGAAGAAGGGAGTCCCACTGCCATCCTGGTGCAGGGAACAACACAGCCCCACAAGAACGATGTTGGCCAAAATGTCAGCAGAGCTGCCACTGGGAAAATGGTCTAGTCCAAGCGCTGACCTTCGTAGAGGAAGAAAGCCAATCCAGAGCAGCTAAGTGACCTGCTGTGGGTTGCACAGCCTGATTCCAAGCCCAGTACTATACCCAAAGCTGTTACCACGCCCAAAATTAAACAGCAATAGCTGCCCAAAGGCCTCTTAGTTTGAGGACCAAGTAAGACAGTAAATGAGAAAGCCCTTTGACAAATGTGGCATGCTGCACAAACATGAGATGTTATTACCCAGGATCTTTTGATATATGTAAATAGATCTTGTACCAGGTCAGTTAATTTTCCAACTGCTCTATCTGAGCTTTCAGATGGCAGCACCTCTGTCCAACCCAGGAAAGGACTCCTGTGCAGGCTGAGCAGCCCTGGAAAGCCTCATGCCTGGCTTCTCCCACCCCTCAGCTAATCTCCAAGTGATTAATAAGGGCTCTCACTATGTTGTGCCTCCCAGCTGACAGATACTAGGCTATCAAAGCATTCGTATCACCTCCTTGATGCCTGAGGAGGAATATAGTTTCATGTGTGAGAGTGCCCCAACCCGCGGGACTCAGTTATTCGAGGGGTTCCAAGGAGGACCCAGCCTGAAAGAGAAACGGGCGAGAGAGAGGAGCGAGACCAAGCAGATTCTTGTCAAGGTCTGAGTTTATTGCTACACAAGCCTCTCTATAAAGGGTGAGGCAAACAAGGGAGTTCAAAGGGGAGATAAAAAAAAAGGAAGGGCGGGGGTGTAGAGCACACAGGGCAGGCGGCCGCAAGTCTGCAGTTGGAATGTCCGGTGCTGGAGCAGACAAGGGTGGGCCATCTGGTGTGTGTCAGGGTAAGATAAGGTTGAGGTGACGTGGCTTTAGCCCTGCTGGGCAGGCAATATGGCCTTGGTTTTGTCAGGCTGATTATGCCCGGTTCCCAACATGAGAGAAGCCAGGAATATCTCCTCTCACAACTGTGCAGCAAACGAGATCAGATCTCCCAATCTGATTTTCAGCCCTCCTGTCTTTCCAAGTGAAGTGGATGGTCCATTTCACATTGTCTCAAGTCTTTGCACATTGCATGCCAACATTGCGACACAGGGCGCGGCTGTGGGTCTTAGTAGACAAAGCCCCCACCCAGAACCCTGCCCTCAGAGCTCCTTGGTCACCCTGCACAACGCAGGTCCAGGCCGGGCTCCACACTGCAAGGCGATCAACCCTGACCCTCCAGTGTGGCCGTCCTCACACGCTCCCACATCCACCTAGAAGGACTGGAGATGAGAGATTCCGGAAGCTCCCTGCCTCATCTGCCTCCCTCCCCAGAGCGACAGAGCAACTGTAACTGATTAGGCAGGATGCAGCCTCGTTCCCAGTCCCCACCCTCTCTGGGAAAGCAGGGATGTCTGGCACCTCATCCAAGGCCTTTCCCCTGTGATCTCATTACTAAGGAGCTGCTCCTCTACCGCCCACCTCCATCACCTCATCTACATATGGGGGAGATGAGTATGTCTTCTTTGCTGCTCCTTCCCTGAGTCCACCCCAGGAGCTCCCTGAACAGATCAACAATCACTTCTCATTACACCTGCAGCAGCCGTCAGATACTGCTGAACAGAGACAGGCGCCTCCCCTGCTGCTGCCAGGCTCCAGTGCACATGTGCACACACACGTGCACACACATTGTACAGGTACACTCACATGGACACACAAGCATGCACACCCATGTGCACAAACTTTGTTCAGAGGTGGGAATTCTGCCCATTTTAGCCTCTAATATTGCAATCAGAGAGTGATAGAACAATGAAAGATGAAGGTGGATGAAGGAAGATCTATTTATTCCCTTACTTGTTACATAACCATTCAGGGCTCTTTTTTTATCCGTACAAACACACCACCACACCATCAACAATCATCAAGTAGATGTCATGTGCAGTGCTGCCCTATTCAAGGCGGTGCTGAGAATGTGAGGAGGATTCTCTCTAAAGCACAGCTCTGAGGAAGTCTGTCTCCTTCGCACTTTTACACACACAGGGTGAGGAGCCTGCAGGAGGCTCCGTGCGTTGGGTGAAGCCACACGATGAGTGAGGAGACCGAGTGTGTAGCCAGGGGAGTGAGAGCGCAGAGTTCACCACTTCACCAGCATGCTGGTGTGCACAATCGATGAAAGGGTGGCTGCCAGCAGCAGGACAGAAAAAAAGTAAAGCATGTAACTTGTGGTTTTATCTCTGGCTTACTTCCAAAAGGAATTGTTTTTGTTGTTCTAAAAAGCTTTATACCGAGAAAAAAAAAGAAAGAAAGAAAGCTTTATACCTCTATAAAAACAAAAGGCTACTGCTGTCAAGCACCTTCAGACTCAAGCCAGAGGAGAGCTCTCCCAGTGGGCTTCCAAGCTGAAAATCTTCACAGAAACACAGTACCTCCTGTGGAGTAGCTGGTTGGTTCAAGCCAGCAACCTGGCAGTTAACAAGTACGTCCCTTGTACCTGTAATACCTGTATAAAGTGTATTAAATATGAACTACTCCTGGTGTATAATTTTAAATTGAATTATTGTGCCTGGAACTTTTTTTTTAATAGCTAAGAATGGTGAAATGAGACTCCTTTAGATGTTATGATAAGAATACACACTACACAGGGCTTGGACCCAACCCAGCTTAATTCAAAGGAAGGCAGATTTATTTTCTTCTGCTTCCCAGAAGGTTCCCCAGCAGAACGTGTGTTAAACAAAATTGTTTAGCTATGGAAAAGAGCAATCTCCTCTTGGGAAGATCCTGGTAGAAGGGGGCTTTGGTTACATATCCAGCTCAACCCAGCCCCAGAGGCCTCGTCATGTTTTATTTTGTTTTGCCCTTGACACTGATTGTCTTGGGAACTGTGGCCCCCGAGCAATGGCCAGGAAGTCAGGTCTTCTTGATGTAAATCCTCTAATATCCCCTACAATGATTTTCAGTGCCAATGGTAAGGCCCGCCCAGTGGCTGCCACATGCCCCTGAGCAAACACGTCAGAGCAGATGAGAGCATGAGACAGCATTTAAGAGAACGGTAGGCTGGCCTTGACTTAGCTGTTTGGCCTCTCCTCAGAAGTCATTTGTGACACTGACTGTCATGGGTTTCATTAAGAACAAGTCTATCTCTACCAAAGAAAACTGCAAGGTAAGAGGACTTTCAGCTCCAGCTACATATGTCTCCAAACTTACTTACATATTGTCCTGTTTTCAGAAGAAAAAAAATTTACTCAGTGCCTCCCGGGCAAATAAAAACTTTGGTACTACAACCTACAATCCCAGATAAAGTGTAGGTATCTGCTTTGGCAGCTCCCCTGGATCGAGCTGCTCCGGTAGCTCTCCACAAAAACCCTGTGAAGAGATGATCAGGCAGGATAGCCTAGTCTGTTCTGCAGAAAGAAGCTACCCCTGAAACCTCAGTGGCTTAAAATCTAGAAGTTTATTTCTTGTTCATGCAAATTCTGACGCTGGAAGGGCAATTCTACAGGGTGTTTGTCCTGCACACCGTCCGTCAGTGATTCGGGCTGCTTCACAAATATGGTGCCACCAGATCAAAAGGTGGATTCCAGGTCATCACAGAAGAGGAAGAGAGAAGTGGGGGTTGTGGATCAGTCTTTACATGCTTTGACACTTTAGTTGACATAGATCGCTGGATAGGGCTGCTTATATAAAGGTTATCAGTTCAAACCCACCTAGCTGTACCACAAAAGGAAGGGGTCATCTGCTTTCATAAAGGGTACAACCTAGACAACCTCATGCAACAATTGTACTCTGTACCACAAGGGGTGAGCATGAGTCAGAACTGACTTGAAGGCAACAGGATTTGGGGTGTTTTTGTTTGTTTGGTTGGTTGGTTGATTGGTTTGGTTTGCTGAGTGGGAGGTGGTTCTACCTACAGCATATTAATCTGAAGTAGTCACTTTAGGTTTTTTTGTTTGTTTTTTGAGAGATGTGGAAAAGCTCATTGGCTTTAATGGGGAGTTAACTCTGCCGCAGACGGCCTCCTCAAAATTTCCCTCCCGCTTCATAAACTAGCAGAGATTTTCAATGAAGGAGCCTGCAGGCACCCGCTGGACATCTCCTTGCAAGGTCAGTCCTTTGGAGCCACTGGGAGGGAGAAAAAAGAGACTTCTATTCCTGTAAAGAATTCCAGCCCCAGAAATCCTCAGGGGGCAATTCTGCCCTGTCCTCTCGGGTCGCTATGAGTCCGAATTGAATTTATGGCTATGAGTTGAGTTTTAATTCCATTCACTTACTGCTATTGACAGGTTGCTAGATTAGGGCTTGTCTTCCCAAATGCCAGCACTAAACGAAAATGAGCTGTCCGGGCCACAACAAAGGGGTTGGAAATAAATCAGGCACACTCATTAGATACCTATGGCAAAATTCAGAACTGAGCATGCTCTGACCCAAGTCATGTAGACCCAGGTGGAAGGTCCACCTGGTCATACAGAATAGGACTTCACAAAAGTGCACCAAAATCAACCAGTACGATCGACCAATGCCCTCCAGTGGTGTTGGGAGGTGATAGAAGTAGGCCTGGGCTCCTTGTCGCCCTCCCTTGTTCACGTGCTCTGCAAGTGGAGGGTGAGGCCCTTGGGGGTTCCTGCCGTGGCTCCTCAGCTGGTTCTGCACTCCTGCTCAGGTATTCCTCCCATGAAACCGCCATATTCAGCTGCAAACTTTCCCCACCCCTGCCATGCAGCCCGGCGTGCTTTCCGGAGATAGTGGGGACTTTTGGGGACTGCGATACCTGAAACTTTCTTTCATAACATTCACTTGGATTTACAAAAGTGCTTCTGCCATATGAATTCTTTCAGCGTTGCTAAGCAAGAACTGAGGTCAACCACCCCAGAAACCTAACACTATCAAGTCGATTCTGACTTATATCAATCTAGGGGGTCCTCAAACTATGGCCTGCGGACCACATGGCCCTCAGAGGACATTTATTCAGCATGCCGGGTGTTTTTGCCCCCCTTTTTTTTTTTTACTTCAAATTAGGTATGTGCAGTGCGCATAGGCATTTGTGCATAGTTTTATTTTTAAACTATAGTCCGGCCCTCCAGCGGGTTTGAGGGACAATGAACTGGCCTCCTGTTTAAAAAGTGTGAGGACCCCTGAAAGGACAACGTAGAACTATGCCTGTGGGTTCCCGAAGTTCTAAATCTTTACAGGAGCTGAGAACCGCATCTTTCTCTGTGAGCCATAGCGGATTCCAACTGGCTGGCCTCATGGTCACACACATTCCACCAGGCTCCTTGAGCCTTAACTTGATAATTTAATGAAACGATACTTCTCCAAGTCACACTGTATCAAGGTCTATAATCTTGCTATTCTAATATCAAATTTAAAATAAGGAATATAGTTAAGCTCCAAATCCATAAGCAATAAGATCATTGAATCTCTTTGGACACTATTACTTAAAAAAAGAAAAAACTCTGTCCAATTATTTTCAGCACAGAAAAGCTTCCAGTGTTTACAGCTTAGTATGTAATTGCTTTTTCTCTTCTTCTTTTGCATTGGTGAATCATTTTGAGCTTATAATAATGTCAAAATAAATAGTTTCCAGAGCCTCCAGGCATTCACTGTGTAATGATCATTTAAAAGATTTCTTGGTTAGAGGGTCCTCAAAAGAATAAAAAGCGTGTCCGCATCCCTGGTCATTTCTATATTCAAAAGAAGAAATTGCTCATCAAATGCTACAAGCCAATTTCTTTCTTCAGCCAAACTGCCCATTTTAGCATCACTGAATTAAGCAAATGGTTCTACATTTCAAAGTCAACAATGATACTCTTTTCCCTTTAACACGAGCATCTTAAACAGCTCAAAAAATAGTCGAGCTCTTTATTATGGCTTTTCCTGAGAAAGCTGTTTCGTTGTTTATTTTATTTATTCATCTAGACTTTCATGTTAAGATTTGTGTATTTTAAGTTCTGCTAGTCAGGACATTTTAAATGGAGCCAGATTTTTTTTTTATACTTTGTCTTTTAAAATATAATGAGACTGAGCAGTACATCCGTTAATAAAATATAAAGTCTTCCTATTTCTGTTTGTTTGTAATTTCCCTAAGGATAACTCTTAATGTAGTAAAACCAAAACCCACCATAATGAATTACATTTGGTCTACTGGGGGTTGTGGCCAACCTTTTGATAGAAAAATCCAGAGACTCCCTTCTGCATCTCCTTTCCCAACCAAACCCCGGTGGCTGGAGGCTGGAAGGAAGAAAGAGGCTGGGCTGCTGGGGCAGGGTGGGGAAGGGGTAACCTTGCAGATTATTTCAAATTCTACTCTGAAGGCAGAAAGTTATCCAAATGAGATAGCTAGAGATTCACTTCCTTAGAAAAAGATTGAAATTAATGTGTCCCTTAGAAAAGCCAAAGGAAAAAAGTCGTTATTAATTTAGGCAATTGAAGAACTTTGAAAGCCATGTCTAGTACATAAAAACACCTGTCCCTAGAGCCCATCGGCCTAGGAAACTGAATTTTTATACCATGTAAAATAAAGGAAGGTCATTTCTTAGACTTGCTCAACAGAAGATTGTCATTTTAAACCGGTTACTGTAATGAGAAGCTGGGTTTTCGTAAAAAGGACTGAATGCTTGAGTCAGTGTGAAATGAAATTAGAGATGCATGTTCTGTGCATGGCGGCATTTCCGGAGGAGTCTGTGTTCCTGTGACTGCTCTCGATCTGTCTCGTGCCTTCTGGGAAACTCACAGCGTGGTGCCCACATCTAGTCTCTCGGACTTTCTTGCCAGCTTTGGAAAGGTGTTGAGTCTGTTGGATCTGCTGCACAGAGACAGCATGCAAGTGGACCCTTCCCACATTCCTCAGAGAGCAGCCCCCCAGTGTAAAGCTGTGGGTGAGGTTTGATGACCTTTGCCCCTTCATCATCCCGCATTCTTTGAGGGACCCAAGCGCTCCCCCGAGGCATTACCGGAGAAGCAGCTACCCCATAGTTTCCAGATGGTGGGTATCAGCCTGTGTGCTCATTGGGATCGCCAGAGAGCTGTCCAAAAGACATCTTTGTCCCATCTCCACTGAGTCCGATTTTATTGGCCTGGAATGCAGCCTAGGTGCTTGGATTTTTTTCTCTCTCATAAGTTTTTATTGTGAATTAGGTGAAGGTTTACCAAGATCATCAGTTTTTTATTCAACAATTCATACCCATTGTGTTTTATGCCACTTATTGCAATCTCCACAATATAATATGACTTGTTCCACTCCCTACTTATGTCTTCTGTTTCCCTTCCTCCTCTCTTCCTACCCTTCTGAACTTGGGCCTTGGATTAATACTGCCCTTTTGAGATCAAATGGTTTGCTGTTTTCAGGTTTGCGTGCCTCACTTGTGTAATTGCTCCCATTATAGACCAATCTATTATTTGGCTGAATATTGAACCACAGGTAGGAGTTCATTTTCAAACTTAGTGAATAAGGACCATCGTTTCAGAGGTTCTGTTAGTCCCTATCCAGCCAATAAGCCTGGTCTCTTTTATGACTGTGAATTTTGCTTCACTATCTAGGACCTTTGGATGTGATCCCTTTCAAAGAAGTTGGAATTGATAGTTGGAGATCATCTAGTTATTCTGTGCTCAGAGTCATGAAGTCTAATGTTCATGTGGTCCACTCACCACTCTTTCCTCCAGAGTGAGGGTGACAATACTTGCCACCTAGATGGCCACTTGTGAGCTTCTGAAATCCAGCTGCTACTCACCAGCATGGATGTCGAACATAGTCTTTACAGTCTAGGTAATGACAATTGTTCTTGGTGTCCTTCACAACTATAATCCCCAGCCCCCCAGCCCAATAAAGCACTCCCTCCAGTTGTTCGGTTATGCCTAAGGAGTTTTGATAACTTCATCTTCTGTGTGCTCCGGAATATTCAATTCCCTGGATGGTCAGAATGGTCAGTCAGGGCTCAGAATCTTGGTGTTAAGGCTTCTGGTGAGATCCTGGCACATCAGACACAGAGGTTGTGAGGCTAGAGGAGGGGCAGAAGGGGATCATACTGAGTCTAACAAGGAAAGAAAAGGAAATGAAGGATATAAGCAATTAAAAGCAAGCGCATAAATAGATACAAATACACAGATGGCCCTTGCAACATTATTCCCAATCTCGCAAACGTGTCAACGGTCTAAATACCCATCAATAGGTGAATGGATAAGTCAAACATGTTGCCTACGGTATATACAATGGACTACTACTCAGCCATAAAGAGAAATGAACTCTTGACACAGGCTACAAGAGGAATGAACCTCATAAGCATTATGCTGAGTGAAATAAATCAGCTTCAAAAAGGACACATTTTGCTTAATTCCACTTACAAAAAATATCTAGGCTAGGAAAATGAATAGAGACAAACATCTCCCAATTGTTTCCAGGGATAGGTAGGAAGGTAAGTATGGTTGTTACATAATGCCATGTCAATTGGACAAATAAGTGAGGTGGAGTCTTTCTTATACCTATATGAGTGTCCTTGGATTTATTTCTCTAGTCAACCCAGCCTAACCCAGTAGGGCCTGGAGGGGAAGTGCCATCCCTGAGACGATACTGAGCTTCCATAAGGGTGATGACATAATTTTGGAATGGGTAAGGATGATATATGAACAACATGCAGAATGCCACTTAATTATAATCTTGTAGAGCGTGGAAGTGACGAATGTTTTGATGCATGTATATTTAGTATGATTTTTAAAGAGTGTACGCAAAAGAGCAATATGGCAAGTCTGTGTTGCCATTTGCTGTTGCTCAGCTAAAAGCGATTCGGGCCTGTGTAGTTCAAAGGGAACCACAGAGGCTCAGGAGGAAAGCTGGTACCATCTCCAACTGAGACTTGTCTGACCAAATGCAGAGTCTCCCTTCAAGTAACTGACAGGTCAGAGGCAGCTCATCTCTGCTGCAGAAGCAATGATTTGTCTCAATTCCCAGACCACTGTCACAGCCATGTCTTGTTGCTCTCGGTGCCCCCCTTCCCCACCACAATAAGTCACTAGAAAGCCATGCTTCATTTAAAAACAAACAAATAAAACCCTTCTGCCTCCATCCTGGCACTGTTTCAGCTTATTTAGCATCATAACATATGTCATCTGTTTCCCTAAACAATCTAACATGGACATGGCACGATGGGACTGATGAGTTAGGCAAATGAGAACCAGCCTGCCCTCTGAACACACACGATGGCATTTGACTTGCTGTCAGTAGATGCTGTCGCGTTTCTTCTCCTCTTTCATGGAAAATAAATACAGAAAAGAATGAGGACATGAAAAGGGCTGCAAGATGTTTAGCTCTGGTCTTTCTAGAAAGTGTAGAAAAAAAGTATGTGACCCCTGCCTGCCTTTAGATGCCCCACTCCTCTGGCAAACAAGGATTGCACACTGACCATGGACAAGACATCTGGATCTGGGGGGAGGATATAACAATTGCCCCCACCAGCAAAGAGTTTCCAGATTTACGGGACTACACAGGCCAGGGAGCAGCTCATAAAAAGAACAAGAAGAATCACAAAGGAGGGTGTGCTCCAGCACCACTTCGTCCAGCTGCAGGCACATGAAGGCAAAGTTTCTTTTGCTTTCAGTCAAGTTTATGATTTCCGCTGCATCCCTTACCAACACCTTCACGAAGATCTAGGTTCTTGGGTTGTTTCGCTCCAGGGCGGACATCTCCTTGGTAAAGCTTTATGGACAGCTCATGGTCCAAGAATTCCACCTATATGTTTTGAAAGGGGCCACGTTAAAACCCCTGGCTCAGACTTTCAGGACTGGGCACAATACAGCAAACCCACCATGGGGACAGCAGGATTTGGTAACACTCTCATCTCCATCACAACCTGGACCTGGCAAAGCTATTTTCTTCCACTCACCATCTTTCAATCAATATTTACTCAGCTATTAGTTGCTCCCCAGGCTCAGCATCAGAAAAGTGTTCAAACGTTACCGAATTGTCCATCTAATGGTAGAGGTCTGTGCAAGGGATATGAGAGCAAGAGGCTCAGAGATGATCAGTGGGTAACGAGAGAGGGATTCACCTTTATCATTTGTAGAAAGCCCCTGAGGCTTAGTCACATTGGCAGACTTTCCCTGGAGCAAGCAAATAAAGCTGCTCCCGGCTCAGCTCCATTCCTGATCTGGTCTTGCCATGAGACTATCCAGGCTTTGTCCCAACCCCACGTTCTGGAAACCACGAGTGGAAGGAGGTGAATCTTGGGGATACCATGGAAAAGAATGGGCATTGCACAACACTTCATTGTACTCATATGGAGCTTATGCAAAGGCCAAGAGATAGAACCAGGTGAGACTGTGAACAGGACAAGGTGATACTGCATGGTTTAAAATCAGAAAAGGTGTGCATCAGGGTTGTATCCTTTCACTGTTCTTATTCCATCTGTATGCTGAGCAATTTATACAAGAAGCTGGTCTCTGTGAAAAAGAACATGGCATCAGGATTAGACGAAGACCCATGTAATGTCATTGGGAACATTTTCTCACTAAAAATTTTAGGTCATGGCATCAAAAAAGTGTCATTTTAACCTAAATGGGTTTTTAGACCAGTGAAATAACAGCGAGAGTGAGTCAGCATTGTGCACAGAATTGAGCGATACTGGTTCTTTGGGAAATTCATAATCCAACACTGACACTGCTGAGATAAAGGATGACAGTGAGGAAGATTCTACACCTGAGCTCTGTGATGGGCCAACGTGGTGCTCTACTCTCTTCAGGAATGGATGAGCCAGCTCCACCAAGATTCCCCTTTACTGGAGCACCTGCTATGTATGTAGACGTTGAACACAAGAACGCTTTGGCGTTCCTACAATGATTTCTGACCGATGAGGTCATCGAAAAAATGATTATGATAGCCCGGAGGTTTACTTTCAGGTTTTAACCCCTCTTCAGTTAATTTCTGTGCATGGGGGAAGGTTTGGGGCTTGCTTCATTTTCCTACATACGGTATCTCAGTTTGTCCAACACCATTTGTTGAGCAAGCAGAATTTGTCCCTTTGGATATTTCTGTGTCCTTTTTCGAAGGCTAGGTTCCCGTTGACTGGTGAATATATGTGTAGCTTTTCTGTTCGAATCCATTGATCTATATACCTCTCAGTGTACCAATACACTGCTCTCCCTTAGGGAAAAACAACAACAAAAGTTGTATGAGCCCCTATATAATGATTTTTTTTAATGGACGATGAACTATTTTCCAGGCCAGCACTATCCTATGTTTGAGCACATTGCTGCAGCCACTGTGTCAATCCATCATGCCTTATAGCCTGCGGTACTCATGTTCAGGTATAGTGTTCTGCCATTCACAAGGTTCACACTGGCCAGTTCTTTCAGAAGTGGAAGACCAGGTCCTCCTCCCTCGTCTCTGTCTGGAAACTGCTGAAGTCTACCTGCAGTGAGTGACCCAGCAGGCATTTGAACTACTGGCTGCAAAATTTCCACCATTACAGCCAAATGCAGGCCACCACAGTACAACAGACAGTAACAGCATCTTAACACCACACAAAGGCTCCTCCCTGGGGAGACCACGTGTTCAGGCAATTGCTGCTGTTACACATGTAAGTGGGGGCTACATGAAGTCGCACCATCTCCTGTGGCCCTTCCAGGAACAGGCCATTCTGCTGTTGTTTCTACTGGACTTAGGCTCAGCTGCCAACCTGCCCTCTGCACGCATTCTTCTCCTTACCCTTCCATGTCACCTTCTCTTTGCCCAAGTCAATACTGCTGGTCAGTCACCTACTGGTGGATGCTTGCTTCTGAAGTTTCTGAACCACATTTCCCCATGGTTATGAGACATTGCTGCTGCCACTGCGAGCATTTAACAGGTTACTTTACACCTTCAATGAGAAATCTAGGGGAATAGAAAGAAAGCTTCTTCTTTCTCCCAAGGAGTGGGTGGTGGTTTTGAACCGTTTCCCTTGAGGTTAGCAGCCCAATGTGTAACCCACTACACCAGTAGAGCCTTGGTGGCACTGTCCAGCAATTATTAGACTGCTAAATATGAGGTCAGGGTTTCAAACCTACCAACTTCTCCTTGGGAGAACGATAAAGCTGTTCCCATAAAAGACTGACAGCTCCAGAAGCCCTCTATAGGGTGGCTATGAGTTGGCATTTTGCGGTCATTTAGGGCTTTTTGGTGGCATGTGATTTTTTAGGGCTTTTAGGTTGTTTGTGGACGTTCAAGGTGTGTTTGGGGCATTCGGGTGGTTTGGGGTTTTTAGGGTGTTTTATAAGATTTTAGGGAGTGTTTAAGGGATTTAGGGGTGGTTTTTTAGAGTGTATAGGTATTTTTCAGCACAATATGGTGTTTTTAGTGATGTTACAGAGTTCCTTAGGAATTTTAGGGTATTTTTCATATTATATGTGTTTTTTTCCCCCAGCATTTTAGGTTTTCTTAGGGCTTTCATGGTGTTTTCAGGGCATATATGGGGTTTAGGAATGTTTAGGGTTTGGGAATCTTCTAAGGATGATTTTTGGAAGTTTCACATGTTTGGGTGGGCATTTGGTGTTTTTTTGTGGCTTTAGAGTGTTTATGGGATCCTGTCAATTTGCAGCTTTAATTCCGCAAAGAAAAGTCAGACAGCAAGCCAGAAAGGAGCAGGAAATGAAGGGGAAGCCCAGGCCACATGTTACAGCTGCCAAGTCCGGAGAACCTAGGTGTGGTCGTTGGCTACCTGGGACCGGGAGTGGGGCTGTGCTCCTGCCCAAGGGTGCTAGGGAGTAAACCAATCTCAGCTGGACGTTTGGCTTTTCTACTAATTAGCCGACTCCATGAACTTTCCCAAGGGCAGCTGGCGAATTGCCAGGGGAACCCAGCTAGACCCCCCCACACAAAAGCACAGGGATGGTTACAGGAACAGGAGGTTTCACACAGTGGATGTGCAGGGCTTGGGGTCGGGATTGGGGGCCAAGATGAGGAAGGGGCAGCAATAAGGCCTGGTCCCAAATAATCAGACACTGAGCAATAAAAGTACAAGGACTGCCAAGAGAACATGGGGACAAAGGATGGCTGGACTTCATTTGATATCTTTGGACGTGCTGTCAGGAGAGACCAGTCCCTGAAGGGACATCAAGTCCATGAAGGACATGATGCTTGGCAAAAAGTGGAGGACGGGCAATAAAACAGCTCGAACCAGTGGCTACATCAGTGGGCATAGTAACAATGGTGAGGATGGTTCGAGACCTGGCAGTGTTTTATTTTACTGCTTGTGTTTTTCTAGAACTGTCTTTCCTGGATGCACGAGGAAGGATAACTGTGCTTGTGGGAAGCAAATGCACAGTGGGCAGCGCTTTGGCCAACATAGGTACACCACCGGCACACAGTGCCCCCTTACTTGGCATCCAAAGTGACAGGATTTGTCTTTCCCCAGAGCTCTCCAGCCCTGGGGGAAGCGGCCCTGCCTTCGGCGCACCGCCAGGGGGCAGCACTGCTGCTCTCTCACTGGCTACATCTGTGAGGACCCAGAGAGCAGCTCCTTTCTGCTGCTCTCCTCTCAGACTTCTGCCAGAAGCCTTGGCTCGTCCTGGATCCTCCCTTGATTCCCACTCTGCACCTTTGGGGACGCCCAGCCCATTAACTCTCTCCCATCCTTCCTTGCTGCCTCTTGTCCAGATGCCTGAGCTGGGCTTCAAGTAGTTGTAATGTTATGCTTAGGTGAGATGTGTTCAGCTTGTTTACTGTCTGTATACAAGAAAAGAGTGCAGCCCAAGACATCCACCCTTTTGTTCCTCTATGGAAAGCCTGTTACGTGTCATAGTCTTCTCTCTGTGCAGTGCTTTCCTCTGCTGCTGATGCTTTTACATGAAATAGGACTCGGTGTGTCACCGCTACAGGAAATTATCTCTGAAAAAATAATATGCCCAGAACTCAGAAACAGTGTCAGCTTGCATCTGGCATCATGGAAGCATCATGGGTGTGTTTCCATTCATTCGCTCCTGAGTGTCACATGTTAAACTCAGTGCATAGCATAAACAGCAGCAGGCACAAACTGAGACAAAGCACACCCTTTGCTGTGAAGCACATTCCGACTCCTGGCTGCCCCTGTGCCACAGAGTAGAACTGCCCCGCAGGGGCTCCCTAGCTGTCATCTTTACAGAGGCACATGGCCACACCTCCCTTTTGGGAAGCCACTGGGTAGGTTTGAACTTCAGGGTTGTAGTAGTTGATATTGTAGAGCCCTGGAGTCAGTTCGGATTCATAGGGGCCTGTGCACTAGAGAGAGAAACAAAGCCCAGTCCTGCGCCATCCTCGCACTTGTTACTGTATTTGAGCCGATTCTCGCAGCCACGGTGTCAATCCACCTAAGTAAGGGTCTTCCTCTTGTTTGCTAACCCTCTGCCAAAAATGATGCCCTTCTTGCAGGACTGGTTCCACCATAGTAATATGTCCAAAGTACCTGAGACAACGTCTCCGCATCCTCTTTCAGATCTCCTGCCTTTAGTTTGTCAGCTCACTTCGATGGAGTCGATGCTGAGCCATAGCGACTCTATGAGATCAGAGCAGAACTATCTCTGTGGGTTTCCCAAAGGCTAACTCTATGGGAGTAGAACGCCTCATCCTTTTCTTCTGAGGACTGACTGGTGGTTCCCCACTGCTGACATTACAGTTGACACCCAAGGCATAAGGTACTATGCCACCAGAAGTCCCTTGCCCCTGTGCAATAACCAACACCACCTACACACAAAACCCACCCCTTCTCTGTCAGTTTGATGTATGGTGATGGCTTGAGTTGCTATGAAATTGGAAGCTACTAGGGGGAACCCGACAAAAACTACAATTTTTTCAAAACTATGCATTTAAATTTTTTATCCCCTTCATAGTACTCTCCATTACACTTCACACATTTGTCTAATCTGTGATTACATTCTTGGAAACATTTTTCAAACTCAGCAGTTTGGGTGACACCCTTGTTTTTTCCCCCCCTCTTCTGTGTTGTCAAACCACTGTCCTTCATTCATGGAAACAGAAAGAAGTCACATGGAGTGAGTTCAGGTGATTAGGATATGAGGGACAAGAGAGGCATGCTTTTTTGGGGGATGTTTTCATACTGTTATTTCTTTTCTCTTTTTTTATAATCAATTTTTGGGGCCTCATACAACTCTTATCACAATTGATACATACATCATATTTGTACATTCATTGCCCTCATCATTCTGAAAACATTTGCTCCCCACTTAATCCGCTGGCATCAGCTGATAATTATTCCCCATCCCTCATGAACCCTGAATAATTTCTAAATTATTATTTTGTCTTATCTTACACTATACAATATCTCCCTTCAGCCACTTTTCTGTTGTCTGTCCCCCAGGGAGATGGTTATATGTAGATCCTTGTAATCGGTTTCCCCTTTCCATTCCTCCCTCCCTCTACCCTCCTCGTATCGCCACTCTTACCACTGGTCCTGAAGGGATCATCCGCCCTGGATTCCCTGTGTTTCCAGTTCCTATCTGTACCAGTGTACATCCTCAGGTCTAGCTAGATTTGTAAGGTAGAATGGGGATCATTTTAGTTGTGGGGGAAGAAGCATTTAGGAGCTAGAGGAAAGTTGTATGTTTCATTGTTGCTACAGTGCACCCTGACTGGCTCCTCTCCTCCCTGCTACCCTTCTGTAAGGGGATGTCCAATTATCTACAAATGAGCTTTGGGTTTTCACTCCACACTCCCCCGTATTCACAAAGATATGATTTTTTTGTTCCGATGATGTCTGATACCTGATTCTTCCGACACCTCGTGATCACACATGCTGGTGTGCTTCTTTCATGTGGGCTTTGTTGCTTCTCAGCTACAAGACCACTTGTTTAACTTCAAGCTTTTAAGACCCCAGAATGTATAACTTTTGATAGCCGACCACCATCAACTTCAGTCACCACATTTGCTTATGCACCCATTTGCCTCCAGCAATTGTGTTGGGGAGGTGAGCATCACGCAATGCCACTTTAATACAACAAAGTATTTTTGCATTGAGGGAGTACTTGAATGGAGGCCCAATGTACATCTGTTACCTTAATACTAAACCTATAAATATATGCATATAGATCTATTTCCCCATCGTTATACATAAATATATTTACATATGCACATGCCTTTATTTAGACCTCTATAAATGCCCTTTGCTTCCTACCTCTTTCCTTGATTTCCTTTTACTTTCTGATTGTCCCACTCTCATGTTCAGCCTTCATTTGTGTTTCAGTAATTCCTCTAGGTTACATTACTCTTGGTTACACTCTACCAAGCCTCCTACACCCTCCTCACCATCTATTTGGATCACTTGGTGTTCCCTTGTCCCTGGGTTTGTTAACAGCACTTCCTTTTTCCCTACACCCCCCTTTCCCATCTCCCTCCCCCAGCTGTCAGTCCCATTGTTTTCTCCTCCAGATTGTTCATCCAGCCTATCTCATTTAGACAGACCTGTGGAAATCATAGCATGCACAAAAACGAGACAGAGCAAACCCAAGCAACAAAATGAAACAAAAGAACAACACCACCACCAACAAGCCAATGACAAAAAGCAAAACAAAACACAAGAAAGAAAAGCTTTTAGTTAGTTCAAGGACTGTTTGTTGGCCTTTAGGAGTGTTTTCTCATAGAGTATGATGGGTCAGCTAGCCCTGGCCCCAAAGTCTATTTTTGGTATTCCCTGGGGACTTCGTTGCTCTGTTCCCCTTCCTGTTCTGTTGTACACCCTTAGTATTTTGCCTCGGTGTGCTGGGATCAGATCGGGCGATAGAGGCATGCTGTTTTTTTTGTGTGAGCAGGTGCACTGTCATGGTGGCAAAACCAGTCCCCTGTCTACCACTAATCAGTCCTTTTTATTTTAAATAAATCATTTTATTGGGGGATCTTACAGCTCTTGTAACAATTCATACACCAATTTGTATGAAGCACATTTGTACATACATTGCTATCATCATTTCCAAACATGTTCTTTCTCCTTGAGCTCCTTTTTTCCCCTCCTCCCACCCACGTGAACCACTGATACTTTATACATACTTTTTAGTTTTATATTTTACGCCTCTGCTGTATCCCTTCACCCAAACTTCTGCTGTTTGTTCCCCTGGGTGGTGGAGTGGGGCTGTATGTCCATCATTGAGATTGGTTTCCCCTTTCTTCTGCTTCTCCCCCCTACCTTCCCTCGTGGTGTTGCTACTCTCAGTATTGGTCCTGAGGGGTTTATCTGTCCTGGATTCTGTGTGTCGGAACTTCTAGTCAATAGCAGTGTGCAAGCTCTGGTCTAGCCAGACAACTCAGACCTTCTTACACAATATCTTCAGAACCTCTATATAGGAAGCTTGATTAACAGTCTGACCTAGTGCAATGACTAAACTCCAAATGCACTATCACCCTCACATCAACAAAACCAAACAAATGAGCATCTTCTTGAAGTTTGAGTTCACTTGACGAGGTGTATTTGAGTGAGGTGATGATGGCGTCTTACACTGACTTGATTTATGTTTGCATTCTGGCTTGTGAGAAGAGCACAAGGTCTTGTCACCAGCAATGGCCTTGGGAAAAAAGTGTGGGTGCACTAGCTCGGAGCAAGTTGCCAGATGCCTGCCCAAACAGGAGAATGTATATTTTGAAATGTGTACCCAGTGGAGCTTTGTACCGCTTGGTTTTTTGGCGGGGGTGGGGTGGGGGTGGGTGGAAGGCCGGCTACTCCTTTGTAGGTTAGATAATCTGAGATGTGCTATTTGAAATTTCCTGGGGCCAGTTTTAGACAAAACTAGAAAAGTTAATTTTGCTGTATGGAAAAATCTGACAGTCTGGAAGTATCTAATTTTCCTCACATGCCATCATTCCCCTAGTAGCATTATTCTTAGTTAAAGCTCTCCTCTGTTCCTCCTTAGGGTTTCCCCCACTACCTGATGTTCCTTTTCTCCTACTCATCATCAAGGGACTTGTGTCCAAAGTGAGGACAGCAAATAAGAGACCCTCCTGACTCTCTGTTAAGAAGGGTGCTCTGGTGCATGCGTGTGTTTATGTGTGCACATACAATCGCATTTGAATTTTGTTGGAAGAGGCTTCATAGAGACAGAGAGTGACATGGTTAGAGCTGCTGCACATGTAGAGCACTGTACTCTATGGTGTTCTAATTCAAATGCATGTAAGGTCCAAGAGAGGTAATAGAAGCAAGTGACCAGGGTCAGGGAAGGCAGTAGGAGGAACTGAGGGAGCCTGAATGCCTCACACCCTGCCAGTTACACTGATTCTTGGATGGGAGAGTACCAACCTAGTGCTGTGAAATCTTCGCAGTTTTCAGAGGCTTGGGGGATTTAAATTTTGTATGGGTGCATAAGCAAATGTGGTGAAGAAAGCTGATGGTGCCCGGCTAGCAAAAGAGATAGTGTCTGGGGTCTTAAAGGCTTGAAGGTGAACAAGCGGCCATCTAGCTCAGAAGCAAATAAGCCCACATGGAAGAAGCACACCCGGCCAGTGCGATCACGAGGTGCCCAAGGGACCAGGTATGAGGCATCATGCAAAAAAAAAAAAAGATATAAGTGTGTGTATGTATGTGTATATATGTGTATATGTATATATATGTATATATATATCATATTAAATGAAGGGGGAAGTGCAGAGTGGAGACCCAAGGCCCAAGTGTCGACCAATGGAGATCCCCTCATAGAGGGGTTTAGGAGAGGAGATGGGTTAATTAGGGTGTGAGGTAGTATTGATGAAGAACACAGCTTTCCCCCAGATCCTGGATGCTTCCTACCCCTAACTACCATGATCCGAATTCTACCTTGCAGGGCTGGATAGGATAGAGGCTGTACACTGGTGCATATGAGGGTTGGAGGTACAGGGAATCCAGGGTGGATGATACCTTCAGGACCAAGGGTGTGAGGGACGATGCTGGGAGAGTGGAGGGTGAGTGGGTTGGAAAGGGGGAACTGATTACAAGGATCCACATGTGACCTCTTCCCTGGGAGAGGGACAGCAGAGAAGGGGGGAAGGGAGACTCCGGATAGGGCAAGATATGACAAAACAACGATGTATAAATTACCAAGGGCATATGAGGGAGGGGGGAAGGGGGAGGGAGGAGGGGAAAAAAAAAGAGGACCTGATGCAAGGGGCTTAAGTGGAGAGCAAATGCCTTGAGAATGATTGGGGCAGGGAATGTATGGATGTGCTTTATACAATTGATGTATGTATATGTATGGATTGTGGTAAGAGTTGTATGAGTCCCTAATAAAATGTAAAAGAAGAAAAGAGAAAAAAATGATTAAGGCAAAGACTGTACAGATGTGCTTTATACAATTGATGTATGTATATATATGAACTGTGAAAAGAATTGTATGAGCCCCAATAAATTGTTAAAATTTAAAAAATAAATAAATAAAATAAAATTAAAAAAAAACAAAACAAAAAAATAGACATCTAAATGCTTGTAATTTATTGATTTCAATAAACACACTGAATGCCAGTACTCAAGTCAAACAAACCAAACTGACAGCCATCGAGTCTTTGCCAACTCATAGTGACCCTATTAGACAGGGTAGAACTGCCCCTCAGTTCAGCTCCCAGCCCTGGAGGCCCACCAGTTCCTCGTTATTATCATGAGGAATACTATTTTCACAAGAGCATTACATACCCCTAGAGACTAAACCATAAAGCCATATAGGCTTTGACCATCAATTCTGATATGCTTTTTCCTCAAACTGATGGGTCATTTGATGGAATCCTTGTATTACTTCCCTAACATAAAAATTAATCAAGCAAAGGAGATTCAGTGCTCAGTACTACAGCCCCCTATTTAGAGATTAACTCTTAAAAACCACCACCACCACCACCACCACCACCACCACCACCACCACCACCACCACCACCACCACCGCCACCTTATCTATGTTGATAAAAACTTGAGTAGGCTGTATAAATATCTCAAGTATTTAGGATAAAATGGATTCTTATTCTACTGTCACATATTTAGTTTGAGTTATGTGTTTCCATCTGAACACAAATTAAATAGACCTTATTGACATCTTTTCAAAATGCCATAAAAATTAAATGATTACCTTAAAAGATACTCAGTATAATTAGGCATCAGAAAAATGTACATCAACACTAGAGCGAGATAGTGTTTCAACCCATCAAGATGACACTAGCCAAGAATATTAAAAATACCATTGAGTGCTGGAAGAATGAACAGATTTGTGTCAGAAGAACAGTCTGAAAGGTCCTTAGAAGCAAGCACGGGGAGACTTCACATGCTTTGGATATGTTATCAGGAGATGCCAGTCCCTGGAAAAGGCTGAAATGTTAGGTTCAAGTATAACAACAGTTTTGAAGATGGTGTAGGACTGCGCAGTGGTTCATTCTGCCTTGAGTTGGAACTGACTCAATAGCACCTAATGCTAAAAGCTAGATGCTTTTGATCCTAAATGAAAAGTGGATGGTCCAGCCTCCATACCAGCTACGTGGACAACTGCCCCTCCCCCCAGAAGAATTTACTTTAGAAGACGGCACTGAACCTGTAGCTAGGGGAGATGGACATGTCTGATCAGAGCACACAGGGGCAAATGAAGGGGGAGGAAGAGAGTGGAGCACACACTGGTCCACCAGGCTTGGAGGATGATTTTGGCACTCTGAACAGCCAATGTACAGAGTGGACCATATGGCTGATCCCACTATGAGACATGCCATCCCTTGCTGGCCCAGAGCCCTATGGGGACAATACCGGAGACTCTGTGTTGGGACTGACCCGACTGGCCCTCCAACACGGAGGCAAATCACTAAAAGCATGCAGCAGAGCAACCATGAGAGCAGAGCGGGTAGCCCCTGAGGGAGTACAAAGGACAGACTCTGGGGCCAGAGCATGATACGCCATCAGACCTGACTGAAGGACACACCTATAGAAAAAAAAATCAGACCTTGATCTATTTACAGGTTTTTCTTTCTTAAAAAATTTTTTTGTCTTTTAATTAATTTACTCTTTTATTGATCATTGGTTTTCTGTTGTTGTTTTTATTTGTCATCACAGTGTTCTCACCCATTGCCTATCTTGCTATGGTTTGATTTTTGGTGCATATTATTATCTCAACAGATCTATCTAGATAAGATAGGCTGGAAGAATAGTCTGGAGGAGAAAACAACAGGACCAATGGTTCCCGGGGACATGGGAGAGAGAGAGGAGGGGGTAAGGAGGTGATGCTGACCAATCCAGCGACAGGGGAGCAACAAGTAATCCAAAATCCGTCGCAAGGAGGGTGTGAGAAGCCTGGTAGGTATTCAGCAAGGGCAATGTAACCAAGAGAAATTACTCAAACCCAAGTGAAAGCTGAGCATGATAGTCGGACAAGAGGAAAGTAAAAGTAAATAGAGGAAAGAACTAGGTGACAAAGGGTATTTCTAGAGGTCTACATACTGGCATGTACATATGTAAATATATTTATACAGGAGGGTTCGTAAATAGATCAACGTGCATATATTTATAGACTTAGTATTAAGGCAGTAGATGGACATTGCCAAATACTTACTCAATGCAAGAACACGTTATATTAAATTGGCATTCCATGATGAACACCTTTCCAACATGATGGTTGAAGAAAAATGTGTGCACTAGCAAATGTGGTGAAGAAAGCTGATGGTGCCTGGCTATCAAAAGTTATAGCATCTGGGATCTTACAGGCTTGAAAATAAAGAAGCGGCCATCTAGCTCAGAAGCAACAAAGCCCACATGGAGGAAGCACACCAGCCTGTGTGACCATGAACTGTTGAAGGGATCAGATATCAAGCATCAAAGAACACAAAAACCATGTCATTGTAAATGAGGGTGAGTGCAGAGTGGAGACTCAAAGCCCATTGGTAGGTAACTGGACACCCCCTTCCTGAAGGGATGTGGGGAGGAGATAAGCCAGTCAGGGTGCAGGGTAGCAACAATGAAACATGTTTCCTCTAGTTCCTAAATGCTTCCTCCCCCCACTATCATGATCCAAATTCTACTTTACAAATCTGGCTAGACAAGGGGATGTACAGAGAGATCGCCTTGGAGATTGGGTGGATGTTCCCACAGTAGCGTGGAGCCTCACAAGTGGTGGTCAGGCGTTTCCCCCAGTCACTTGTAGGACCTCAGGATTTAGGCTGGGGATGCCCCCACTTTTTATAGGGGAGAACAACCTGTGGCCTGGTGTGTGGGAGAGGACCAGCGTGAATTCCCCAGCTGCTTGCCACACCAATAAGTGGGGGGTGGGAGCTCCCTCAGTTGGGCCTTCAGGTTTGCCCTAGGCAGAGGGGAGTGGCCTGGAGACAGCTATTGTCTTGTGATGGGAAAGAGAGTGAAAGGAGAGGAAAAAGAGAGAAAGAGGAAGACACAGACTGGGGCAATAATGCCAACCAGACTGACAACCACTCACCCACACACAACTAAAATGCACAGAGTAAACAAAGGTGACAACAGTAAAAAAAAAAAAAAAGAAAAGAAAACAACTAAAAAGGAGAACCAAATCTGTGGAGGCTGTGGTAGGAAGTAGAGAAGAGCTAGATGGAGCGGAGAAAAGCAGAAAACCTGTAAGAAGAGTCCAATAAAAGGAAAAAGAGAGAAGAGAAAAGGAAGGAGGAGGAGAGAGTATTTTTTAAATGGTTAAAGAAATAACTGCCCCTGTGTTATGCTGTGTGTAGCTCTGACTCGTCCTGTGTGCAGTACTGTCTTAGGGGTCAGGCTGCCCACTAGGAGGACAGGGTTGCCCTAGGCAGAGTGTAGGGCTCTGGAAACCAGCAGTGGTATGTGCAAGCAATGAGAGGGAGCAGAGAGAATCGTACAAGCTAAGAGAGAGGTGAAGAAAGCAAAGACAGAAAGAGGAAAGAAAGAAAAAGAGAATAAAGAGAAAGAAGGAAATAAATCCAACTGAGTTCACTAAGGTTGGCTGTGATGGTAAAGAGCAAGGAGAGAGAGAAGGAGGAAATAAAGTATAAAGTAGTAGCTGATCCCTGATTGCTTGGATGAAGGGCCAGAGCGGTTTAGACACTGCTCCAACATGGCAGGGCAGTGTGCCCTTTTAATGCCGGGACCCAGTGGTGCTGGGCAGAATTGCCCTAGTTGACGAGATCACCTTAGAGGCATGACGGAGGTTTCTTCAACGGTGCAGCGCACTGTAGGTGTTTGTCCCAGGTGCCTTGTGTGGTGTACAGCACTCCCACACAAGGCAGGCTGGAGTGCCTCCTGCTATTTGGGTTGATTTGCCCTAAGCGGAGGGAAGTGACCTGGAAGCCTTTAGTGGCATATGAGAGGAGAGAGTGGGAGAGAAGAGGAAAAAGAGGGGAAAAGGGGAAAAAAGAGGGATAAAGAAGAAAGCGAGTAAATAAAAGCCCAACACCAACCTGAGCACGTTGAAACTGAGTGCGGTGGAAAAGTTAGAAGGGCTAGTGAATAAAGTGAGAATAAGTAGAGCAGTGGGTAAGGAGGTAATGATACTTGATCACCTGTCCTTGAGGCCAGAGGAATTCCAACTCTTCCTCAAGGTCACGGGGTCATGGACTTGTAAGGTCTCTCTCTCTGGCCTAAATTCCAACCCCAGTCCTTGGCTCCCCGCGAGAAAAATTTCATGCGGAAGCCAGGCTCGTGATCCAAGTGAATTTAATGAGAGTTAAAAGAAGCTTCAGGTTTTACAAGGCACCCATAGGATTCCTTTGACCATGGGGCCTGGCAGAGACTGCCTCAGGTCATGCAAGGATCTCTCTCCTCCCAGGAAGACGACCAGACCACCCCTCTCCCTTCTGGTTCCTGCCTTTTCAAGGGTTCCCGGGGAGGCTGGTGAAGGACCCCAGGTCAATCCCATTGGCTGAACTGCAATCATCTGGCCCAGGTGGGCTGCTCCAGGTGCAACATCCATCGGAGCCCACGGGCAGGAAAATCCAGCTTTCCTATGCTGGCTCTCCTGGGCATGCGTTAATGGACTTTCCCATCCCTGATGTAGGGTTCCACAGATGCTGTGTGAGATTACTCACTTCATGTGAGATTACTTCAAAAGCCCCCCCCCCCGCGCCAGATGAGCCCGGCCTCGGCCTCGGCGGGCGGCGGGGCTGCCCTCTCGCCGCCCTCCAGCGCCCCTCTCGCCGCCCTTTAGGGGCCGGGCCACGCTGAGCCGGGCGGCCGCCGGCCGGGGCTGGGGGTTGGGAGGGGCGGGGGTCACGGGCGGGTCGCTCGTTCGGCCGCTGGCGGGGGGCGTGGCCGGGCGGCCGCGCGCGAGGCCGGGCCAGCGGCCGCCACGCCCTCGGGCTCAGACTCCGACTCCGGCTCGGCTTGCCCTGGCGGCGGTGGCGCCGTGAGGAGGAGTCCGCGCTCCTCTGTGGCGGCGGCGGCGGCTGGCTCCAGGCCGGGTTTTGGCGCCGCCCGCCTGCTGCCTCCTGGCGGCTCCAGAACTCCAGCCCCCTCTCTATCAGCCTCTCACTCCGTCTCAATACGTCTCAAGATGGCGGCCAATGTGGGATCGATGTTTCAATATTGGAAGCGCTTTGATTTACAGCAGCTGCAGGTCAGGCTTCTCTCTCGGCCTCTCGCTCGGGGGTGGGGGCTGCGGGCAGTCGCGGCGTCCCCGGGGGGCGCCGGGCTGCCTTGCCGCCGGGGAGCCACGGCGGAGGGGAGGAGGGGGGTGCCGGGGAAAGCGGGGCCGACTCGGGGACAAGTCCCTCTCACTCCCCGGCCCCCATTGATAACTCGCTTGATCGGAAATTGATCCTCTTTGTTCAATTCATCGATCAGCCCAACATGGCGCCGGCAGCCGCCACCGCCGCCACTGCTGCCCCTGGTGTCTGCCCCCTCCCCTGGCGCCCCCGGCCCCGAGCCGCCGCCGCCGCCGCCGCCGCGGGACCGGGAAGGGGGCGGCCCCAGGCGCCAGCGGGGTGCGCAAAAAAAAAACAAAAAAAAAAAGAACCTGAGGAAAGTTGTGTTTTTCATTGCTGTCTCATACCCTGTATTCTTTTATCTCCTCTCTGAGATCCTTCTGTAAGGGGATGTCCAGTGCACTGGAATTAGGTTTTGGGTCTTTACCCGGCCGTCCCCTCTCATTCTCCATGATAAGATTTTTTTGTTCTCATGATGCCTGTTGCCTTATCCCTTTGAAACTTTGTGATCACACAGGCTGGTATGCTTCCTCCATGTGGGCTCTGTTGCTTCTGAGCTAGATGGTTGCTTCTTTACCTTCAAGCCTTTAAGACCCCACACGCTATATCTTTTGGTAGCTGGACACCATCGGCTTTCTTCATCACATTTGCTTATGCAGCCGCTTTGTGGTCAGTGATCGTGTAGGGAAGGTGAGCATCGTTTAATGCCAATTTAATAGAACAATGTTCTTGCAATGAACGAGTCCTTGAGCGGAGACCCTATGTCCATCTGCTACCTTAATACTAAATCTATAAACATATGGACATAGATCTATTTCCCCATGCCCCTTTGTAAATATATGTACATGCCTTTATTTAGACATCTATAACTGGCCCTTGCTTCCCAGCTCACTCTTCTATACCCTTTGATTTTCCTCTTGTGCCCACTGCCATGCTCAGTCTTCCTTTTGGTTTCAGTAATTACTCTTGGTTACATTACCCTTGATCACGCCCTACCAGGCCTCGTGCATCCCCCTCACCACCGATTTCCATCACTTTTTGTTCCCTTGTCTCTGGGTTTCTTTACACCACTTCCTTTCCCCCCACCGTGCTCACTCCCATGCCCAATGGAAAGGGCCGGTCACATGTTTACTCCTCCAGATTGTTCATCCAGCCTCTCTTAATTAGACAGACCTGTAAAATTAATAACATGCACAAAATAAGACTGAGCAAAACCAAGCAGCGAAAAGAAAAAAACAAACAAAAATGTAAACAAAACCCAACCAAAATCCAATGACACTAAAAGAAAACAACACTAACCAAGAAAGAAAAGTACAAGGACTGTGTGGTGAACTTTAAGAGTGTTTTCCTGTCCAGTCTGTTGGGGCACCGAGCCCTGACCACAAAGTCCACCTTTGGCATTCCCCGGGGACTTTGATGCTCCATTTTCTTTCCCTTCCGTTGCACTCTCTTAGTGTCATGCCTCGAGGTGGCAGGATCAGTTCGGGCGCAGCTCCCACACTGTGTCTCCAGTGTTGTCCCCTCTAGGGCTATGGGTCTTTGAGGGACGTTTCTCATCGTGGGGCTGCCCGTGTGGTCTTCTCTGTGGACTGGCTTCTCTGATTGGGAACATCATCCTCAAGGTGTATTGGGCCAGGATGTGCTCCTTTCTCCCCTCCTCCCCCTTGTTCTGCCCTGTGTTCTCTGATCAGATATGTCCCTCTCCGCGAGCTGCAGATCCGGTGCCATCCTGTGAAATACAATCTTTGGGGGCTGCAAGGATGTTGGTGGGTGGGTGTCAGCTCAGATCTTTTGGGAGTCCAGGAGATATTGACTGTTCGATGGGCACAGTTCTGTGGGGCACCGTGCTCTTGGTCCAGACGCTGGTTGTGAATATGACTTTGTTTTTAACCAGTTGTGTGTCTCTGGGTCAACTGCTATGTGTTTTTGAGTGAGTTTTCTCATCTGGAAAGTAAATGTACTGGATTATCCAGACTCCCATGTCAGCAAGTTATCGAGAGGAGTTAATCAGAGGCTATTTCATATAGTGTGTACCTGCGCGCTGCAATCTAGACCTGGGGTGGCAATTATGAGCTCAGGATAGAGATGGTGTCCAGGAGGTAACATACGTGGCTCCATATTGAAACAGGAAGCCCACTGTGGAGATTTGGTCCTTCCGTTGATGTCCACTGGCCACCTAGTCTCCTGCTATAACTGCTTCACTGGCTCAGCAGCTGAGCCAGGAGCCAGTGCAATCATAACCAGGTGGCTACCTCGGAAAAAGGGCAGATAGATATTTGTTATCTTGTTGTCTTGGGGAGCCCACCTAACCTCCATGCAAACCTTCTGGTGTGAGTTATCTGTGGAAGGAATCATAGGCTCACAGTAATTCACATCTTTCTTTTTGACAATGTGCCCGTATTCCTTTCTGAACCTGAGAAGGTGGCCCCTGTGTCCACCAAGAAATTTACTGGCTGGCCTCCTACATGGAGAGTTAGCCTGGGCTTTTGGCGGCAAAGTGAAACAGAGCCCTGACCCCTTTATTCAGCTTCTTCAAGCATTATTGTCTCTTGCTTGGGTCTCTCTAGGTGCAGATGAGGCCCGTCCACTCTAGTGGAGGGTCGTGCACCTCTCCTGGGGTTTTCAAAGCACTGATTTTTCCAGTGTCGTTCTTTCCTGCAGTAGGCACATTGATCCTTCCCCATGGCTTGGCGGTGCCCACAGGTTAGTCTCTCCGTGAGTGGGCCATGCTCTCCTTTTCCTGAGTCTCTAGGGTCTCTCATGGCAATTTCTAGTATTTTAGCTAGTTTCTTTGTCTCTGTCGTGCTAGGGTCATCTCTGTTGTTATACATTCAATGAGCCACTTGTACCAAATCACTAAGATTTTTCCCTTTAAACCATTCCAACTTCTTTTTCATGTCTGAGGCAGACTGACTGAGTCATAAAGGCAATACTTATTGCCCTCCTGTTCTCGGGGCCTCCGGGCCGTGAAGGGTATAAAGCCCATAGGCTTCCATCAGCCACTCTAGAAAGGCAGGCGGACATTCTCTTATAAGAGCCTGAAAATTCTCACTGACCTTAGATAAATTCATAGGTTTCCTAGCTCTTCCGCAGAGGGTCATGTAAGAGCAACGGGTGATACCTGGTAAAGCCCTCTGGGCCTTGCTAGGAATTGAGATCCCACATTGTTGGTGTAGTGTCCAAAAGAGTTTCTCTCAAGTGGGGAGTGCCCGCTCGCTGACCATCAGGTTCGCTGACTGCTTACTGGGCCTCTGTCTGGAAGGGCTACCCTTCCTCCGTTTTGAACAGCAACTGGAGAAGTTGCTGGCAATCATTCCAGGTGGGCTGATGAGTATGGAAGACATAACAGTACTAGTGTGTGTGTGGGGCTACTGGTTGGGGGTGGGGGTGAGGTTGGGGGGCCGGTGGGAGAGGGAGTTACTCAATAAGGGCATGTTAGAAATTTTCTATTTCTGTCCCCTAGAAACCTTATAGGGCGGGGGTGGAACCAAAGGGTCTGAAGCCTTCTCTCCCACTCCCAGAGTTCTCCTGCAAAATGGTATAAAACCAAGTAGGGGAGAGAGATCGGGAGGGGAGGGAAAAGGAGGGGGAGAGGGAGAGTTTGGGGGAGGGGGACGGAGAGGGATGGGCTCCACCTATGTGGTTTTGGGACCTTGTAACGTTTGTTTTTCCAGTCCTGCCATGTTTCCTGAAACCTTGGAAACAAGGACCCTTTCTTTGAGGGAGGGAGTAAGTCTTTTATATTTGCAGGCTTTTTAGTGGCAATGTCAGCCCACACTTGAATTAAAGGAATCAGATCGTGATGTCCTGGTTCCCCTTAACCATAACTATGACCTCTTAGTAATAGGGGATGGGAAAACTAGTCTTGCGTGGGTCAATCAGGGACTCCTTCTGCCCCATCACTTTTAAACAAATTTTAGTGTCTCCAAGCTTTTGGGTTGAAACCACATCCTCTTGGTGAACACCTAGAGCAGGGGTCCTCAAACTACAACCTGTGGGCCACATGCAGACAGCCGAGGACATTGATCCTTTCTGTCGGGTGTATATGCCCCCTTTTTTTTTAACTTCAAATCAAGATGTGCAGTGTGCACATGAATTTGTTCGTAATTTTTGTTTTTTTTAAACTATAGTCTGTCCCTCCAATGGCCTGAGGGACAGTGAACTGGCCCCCTTGGTAAACAGTTTCAGGACCCCTGCCTTAAGGTATCCTGGACTTAGGGGTTACTAATCTCCCTGCCCTGAAACATCCCTGCTGTTGTGGGAGGCTACCCGCAACCCGTTGTGGGAGGCTACATGGGAATTTGGACCCCGGGTAATTTACAAGCCTTTACTCCAATTGAACCCAAGAAAATTCAAAATAACTTAGGTAGTTACTCTATTTTGGTCACTATTGACTCCTCCTGTACTAGCCCATTATTTCCATTTAACGCTATAACGCGGAATATGATGTTTTAATAGCATTTTAAAAAATGTATATATATATATATATATATATATATATATATATATATCACTATGAAAGTCCACAGCAAAAAAAAATAATTTTTTCCCAAAATTATAATTGAAGCAGTATAGGGTTAAAAAGAAGGATGGGTCTTATCAGCGGGTCCAAGACCTTAGCATCATAAATGAATCAGTTTGTACTATTTAAGAGTGTAAAAAAAATTGATGGAGGGATTCAGAGAAAATGGCGACCAGATAGGACCCATCTATCTGGAGCTCCTGCTGCCAGACCAGAAAAATAGGAAATTAGGTGAAGGAAACGGAGAGGTGGAGTTTTTTGTTCCCTTGTCTCTGGAGTTCTTAACACCACTACCTTTCTTCCCACCTCCCTCTCTCGCATGTCCTCCAGGATGTGCAGTTCCGTTTTTTTTTCTCCTCCAGATTGTTCGTTCAGCCTATCTTATTTAGACAGACCTGTAGAGGCAATAACATGCACAAAAACAAGAAAGAACAAAACCAAGCAGCAAAATAAACAAAACAACAAAAATCCAATTACAATAAAAGAAAACAAAGGTCAACAAGATAGAAAAGCTCATAGATAGTTTAAGGACTATGTGTTGGCCTTTAGAAGTGTTTTCTAGTCCAGTCTTTTGGGGCACCAAACCCTGACCCTAAAGTCCACCTTTAGCATTTCCTTGGGATCTTGCTGCTCCTTTTACTTGCTCTTCTGCTGTACCCCCTTAGTGTTATGCCTCGGTGTAGCGAGATCAGTTTGGGGGTAATTCCCACACTGTGTCTCCAGTGTTGTCCCCTCTAGGGCTATGGGTCTTTGAGGGACGTTGTGTCTCGTCGTGGGGCTGGCCATGTGGTCTTCTATGTGAACTGACTTCTCTGAGTGGGAACATCATCCTCAAGGTCTGGTGGGACAGGATGTGCTCCACTCTCCCCTTCTCCCCTTCATCTCTGTGTGCTCTGATCAGATAATGTCTCTGTCCAGGAGATGCAAATTCAATGCTATCCTCTGAAATAAAATCTTTGGGAGGGGTTGTGGGGAATATCTGCTCAGATCTTTGGTGTGTCCAGGAGAGAGGGACTGCTCGGCTGGGCACAGCCACGAGGGGCTCAGAACTCTGGCTCCAGAAAATGGTTGTAAGTTTGGCTTTGTTTTTAACCAGTTGTGTGCCTCTGGGTCAACACCTGTGTTTTTTTGAGTTAGTTTTCTGATCCGAAAAGTAAAGGTACTCCATTGTCCAGACTCCCATGTCACCAAGTGATCGATAGGGGCTAACCAGAGCCTGATTCAAATAGTGTGGATCTGTTAGGTGCCTTCTAGACCTGGGGTGGCGATTCTGAGCCCAGGACAACAATAATGTCCGAGAGGTGATATAGGTGGCTCCATATTGAAACAGGAAGACCACTGTGGAGATTTTGTCCTTCCACTGATGGCCACAGGCCACCGCCTCACGTCCTGCAAAAACAGTTTCCATGGCTCAACAGCCAAGCCAGGGGCCAGTGCCATAAAAATCATATGGCTAACTGGGACAAAGGGCAGACAGATATTTTTTATCATGATGTCTTGAGAAACCCACCTAACCTCCATGCAAATCTTCTGGTGTGAGTTATTTTTGGAAGCAATCATATGCTGACAGTAATTCAAATCTTTCCTTTTGACAATTTGCCTGTACTCTTTTCTGAACCTGAGAAGGTAATCCCTGTGTCCACTAAGAAATTGACTGGCTGGCCTCCTACTTGGACAGTTAGCCTGGGATCCTGGGGACCAAGTGAAACAGAGCACTGACACCTTCATTCAGCTTCTTCAAGCATTATTGTCTCTTGATTGGGATTTTCTAGGTGTGGATGAGGCCCGTCCTCTCTATTGGAGGGTTGTCTGCTTCTCCTGGGGTATTCAAGGCACTGATTTTTCCAATGTCCTTCTTTCCTGCAGTAGGCACATTGATCCTGCCCCATGGCTTGGCGGTGCCCACAGGTCAGTCTCTCCGTAAGTGGGCCATGCTCTCCTTTTCCTGAGTCTCTGGGGTTTCTCATGGCAATTACTAGTATTTTAACTAGTTTCTTTGTCTCTGTCGTGGTAGGATCATCTCTGTTGTTACACACCCGCTGAGCCACTTGTACCAAATCACTAAGATTTTTCCCGTCAAACCCTTCCCACTTCTTTTTCATGTCTGAGGCAGACTGAGTAATAAAGGCAATACTTATTGCCCTCCTGTTCTCGGGGCCTCCAGGCCGTTAGGGATATAAAGCCCGTAGGCTTCCATCAGTCACTCTAAAAAGGCACGCAGACATTCTCTTGTAAGAGCCTGAAAATTCTCACTGACCTTAGATAAATTCATAGGTTTTCTAGCTGTTCCACTGAGGGCCTGCAAGAGAAACTGGTGATACCTGGTTAGGCCTTCTGTGCCTTGCAAGGAGTTTGGATCTCACATTTTTCGTGCAGTGGCAAAAAGAGTTTCCCTCACATGGGGAGTGCCTGCTGTCTGACCATCATGTCCATTGACTGCTTACTGGGCCTCTCTCTGGCAGGGCTACTGTACCTGTGTTGTGAACAGCACCTGGAGAAGTTGCTGGCAATTTCTGGAGGTGGGCTAATGCATATGGAAAACCGTTTCTATCAAGGAATCAGACCTGCTTTGTCAGAAAAAGGGATTTTGTTGATTCCAATTATACAAATCACTGGAATACAAGGGGATATATACCCAAAAAGGGACTCAGGGGTCTTCCCCAGGTGTTGGGGCTGCTTGCCTTGAGTGTAGAATGGCTGCTGCCGAATCATCCTTCTTGGGGGGTGGGGCGGTCGAGATCCCATACCAGCCCTAGTGTATGTTGGGGTGTGGACTCAGAAAAGAGTTATGAGTATTTCTCTCTCTCCAGCCCCATGCACCTGACAGGGTGGCAGTGATAATGAAGGGTCGTAAGCTAGTTCTCCCACTCCCAGAGTCCTCCTGCAAAAAGGAATAAAGCCGAGACGGAGGGGTATGGGGAGGGGTTGGGGAAGGGCAGCCTCCACCTTAGTGGTTTTAGGACCTTGTGTCTATTTTTTTTCTGGTCCTGCCATGTTTCCTGAAATCTTGAAACAAGAACCCTTTCTGTTGCAGGAGGAAGTAAGTCTTTTGTTTATGCTGGCTTATTAGTGGCAATGTCATTCCACGCATCAATTTTAGGGATCAGATAGGGATGTCCTGGTTCCCCATAAACATAACTATGAACTCTGAGAAATAGGGGAAGGGAAAACGAGTCTTGCATGGGCAAATCAGGAACTCCTTCTGTCCAATCACCTTTAAACAAATTGCGGAGTCTCCAGGCTTTAGGGCTGAAACTACATTCTCTTTGTGAGCGCCTAGAGCAGGGGTCCTCAAACAATAGCCTGTGAGCCACATGCGGATAGCCGAGGACCTTGATCCTGTCCGCCGAGTGTTTGTGCCCCGTTTGTTTGTGTGTTTTTTTTAAACTTCAAAATAAGGTATGTGCAGGAAGCATAGGAATTTGTTCATAGTTTTATTGAAACGATAGTTCGGCCCTCCAACTGATCAGAGGGACAGTGAACTGGTCCCTGTTTAAAGAGTTTAAGGACCCCTGGCCTAGAGAAATCAGAAATCCGTAGTTCTGGGGAGAGCACTCCTGTTAAGGAGGTTTCCTTTCTAAGCAAGCCCAGACAGTGGCAATTGGATCTCGGTGCACCTCGAAATGTTGTAGCCACTCTCCATTCCCAGAAAGAAAACTACTCCGACCGCTGGCAAGTTCAACAGAAAAAGTTTTTTTTCCTGAGCAGCCCCAGTCTAATTGTCCAAAGGTTTTTATACTTTTGCAATGTGCAGGTGTGCAAGCAGGCAGAGTAGAGAAGCAGGGTGTTGCAGTTAGTCATTCTTAGTTGAACAAAGACTGCTCTGGTCGCTCTCGCGAATCTTCTGAGCATCCATATCCTTTGGGACATTCCCTTGGGCACATCTGCACAGCCTACCTCCCCTATATCAGCTAGTTCATTTACAGTTCATAGCTACTTTATTTACTTTACATGGTGCCTTCTGTCAGCTCATAATGGCTTCACTCTTGTCAAGGCTGTTTAAGCTTTTCCCAGAGATCCTATATAGCCGCCATTGTGGCCATGGGGAAACGGGGCCTGTGACCCTGGCCAAGATGGTGCCCACCAGCCCAAACATGTGGAAGGGCACTGCCTAGGGAGCTGATTGAATAGACCTGGGAGTTAGCCCTGCCTTGTCCTGGGAGCCAAATATTTCCCTTTTCCCCTCCATTCCCTTTCTCCTGGCTTTTCAAACAAGCTGCTTTAGCCCTATAATGCCCAGCACAACATTTTTATAACATTTAATTGAAACTTATCTAGTACCAAACTTATAAATTATCAATGTGACAATTTGGTTACATTTCAAAAACATTGCACGTTTTATATATTTGAATGCCATATATACATATTGATAACTATGAAAGTAAAGAATAAAAATGTTTAAAATTATTTCCTGAATTTAAAACTTGAGGCGTTATAGTGTTAGTGTTCTACCAGTGTAGGTTTGTTCCTTGTTACAGGCTGGTTTTCCGTGGCCCAGGCTTAGGCCAATGGCATATGGAACCCTTCCTGTGTAACTGTTACCTTTAGGCTTTCAGTGTTGCTGCTTAAGGCACTTTTGGGGAAAGCTCTTACTACACAGTTCCACTGCCACGATGTTCCAGACAGAAATTCCAATTCCCTTAAGGTTCCCTGAGCTTCCAGATGCCCCTTCCCTTCAGAGATTTGAGAGTCTGCTCCCGCCAGCAGGCATCTTGGAGGGCCGTGGGGCCATTCCAAGCAGTGGTTCTCCTAGCTTGTCTAGAATAATGGTTGGACTTAAAGTCGACCTCAGTGAGTTGTCTTTGATCCCTTACTTCTTGCTGGGGCATCTTCCTGAGGCAACAGATTCAGGGCAATAAAGGGCTCGCTCTCAAGTGGGGTTTATTGACCTTGAGGCAGCAAGCTCTACATAGCCTTCTTTTGTGCTTTCTAGATGGGACTTAGCAGCTTCATACTCAGGAATTGCCCCCTTGCATGAATCCTGTCCAATTGGGATAGAGTTGACACAGAGGCTAGACAAACAAAAGCTGATACACTATGCAACTTTATTTGAGAAAGGAGAATGGTGGCCAGAGAATGGTACACTTTCCCTTCTAACCCTGATTCACCTGGAACAGTTTTGTAAAGTGATTGGAAAGTGGGCCGAAATGCCAGAAGTTACAGCATTTCTCCTTTTGAGGAGCAGTAGAGACCTTCATCCCCAGTGCACCCAGGAACCCCTAAGGCAGGCATCCTCAAACTGTGGCCCGTGGGGCACATGTGGCCTGACGACATTTATCCCACCCTCAGGGTGTTTTTGCTGCCTCTGCATGTCCTACTTAGTAGCCGATTCGTGCAATGTGCATAGGAATTTGTTCATAGTTTGGTTTTTTTTAACTATAGTCTGGTGCTCCAACGGTCTGAGGGACAGTGAACTGGCCCCCTGTGTAAACAGTTTGAGGACCCCTGCCCTAAGGGATCCTGGACTTAGGGGTTACTAATCTCCCAGCCCTGAAACATCCCTGAACATTCTACCCGTTGTAGGAGGCACCATGGGAATTTGGTCTCTGGGTAATTTACAAGTCTTTTATTCAATTTGAAGCCAAGAAAATTAAAAATGACTCAGACACTTACTTTCTTTTGATCCCTGTTGACTCCCGCTGTAGTATTCCAATATTACAATTTAACGCTATAACGCATGACCTTTTCATTCCATTCAATTAAATGTGTGTGTATAGATAGATAGATAGATAACTATGAAAGTAATTAATGAAAACAAAATTTGTTTGACCAAAGTTAATAATTGAGGGATAATAGGATTAAATAGAAGCATGGTTCTTAGCAGTGGGTCCAAACATTAGGATCATAAATGAAACAGTGATCTCAGTGCACCCAGTAGTTCCCAAACCCTGTACCCTCATAGGGGAAATTGTGGATGCTTTTACTCCCGTGCCTATACTTAGAACGAACAAACACACATGCCTGATAATCCTAAGATTTTTTTTGTTTCCTGTGACACTCACCTAATTTCAAGGGCACTGCCACCTCACAAGCCTAGCCTTGCCTCAGTTAAACTGTTCACCCTTTTGTCCGTTTGTTTGTTTTTCCAGAAGTTCTCAAGTTACCAAGCCCTCTGAACCAAGTGTGCCACCTCTAGGACCACCATCTCCTGGACCACCTCAACCTTATCCATCCTAGACCTGAATGGACAACCCCTCCCAGCAGAGTAGAAAGGGTATGGACCCAAAGCCCCACTTCACCCTTTTGCCAGCAGGAAGGACCTAAAGATGTCGTCGCCTTGTACCCCAAAGATTTGGGTCCATATCTCTTCAGGGTGTAAATTTTAGGTAGCTAGCATAGGGACTAGGTTGTCCATGATACATGCTCAGAGGGCCAAGCTAGCCACCCAGGAAAGAGTGGCACACCGAGCGTGCTCAGAGGTCCAGGTTTCCAGTCAGGAAGGCCAGGTACACCTGGGTGGGTGCTGCACCCACATTGACCCACCTAGGCCAAGTAAATTCAATTCAGCCACTGGGGTCCACCAGGGTTGCCTACCATGCCTCCCTATCTCTCCTAAAACACAATTGGATCACAAACCTGGCTTTGGCGTGAATTCTTTCTCATGCAGAGCCAAGGACCAAGGTATATCTGTCCACAGAGAGAAAAACCTAGGAAAGCTCTTTGGAGGCAGCAGCACTGCACATGAGTGGCTATTGGATACTGTTTAGATGCATGGCTTTCTATTTGGAACTTTTTTTTTGTCTCACCTGAATGGAAAGGAAGAGGTAATACTTCTGGATCACACAGTATCCATGTCCACAAATGAGCTGCTCATTCCACAGTCCTGGCAGTGCCTTTTGAAAACCCTCTGCTTTAGAATGTCACTCCTTGAAGATGGCAGTGGGAGTGGCTGGGGCCAAGTATGCTGCCTCTTACTCCCAGTTGCAGGTTTCTGGATGCTGATTGTATCTCTTACAGCATCAATTAGTGGGCTTGTTGTCTGCCTCAGGCTTTGTTCACAGAGATCCTCCAGCTAGGTGGTGGTGTGTGCGCATAAGCAGAGGCTTCCTGCCAATCCCCCATGAGTAGTAGAGCTCCCATGGTGTGGACTCCATGAAAGCCGTGCTCCAGCCAGCAGGATTACAAAGGAGGGTGGGCCCGGCAGGACAGGAGGGCCATTGCCCCTGTGGAATGACCTCAGAACCCCGCCTCCCTCCCTGTCCAGCTCCTGGGACTATGGGCCCTAAGCTTCATGCCTGACTCAGGAATAGACACAGGGTGAGGCAACTCCAGGAGGTGATTTTGCTGATCTAATCCAGCCTGAGATCATCCTTGCATGTGCCCTCTGTCCAGACCTTTTTTTAAATTGTTCATGCAACACTAACCACAATGCATATATACATCGGTTGTGTAAAGCACATTTGTACATTCATTGCCCTCATTATTCTCAAAATATCCACTCTCCACCCCACCCAAGCCCCTGGCCTCAGCTCCTCATTTTTCCCCCTCCATTCGAGCTACCCTTGATAATTTACTAATTATTTTCTCATATCTTGCACTGTCTGATGTTCCTTCACCCACTTTTCTGTTGAGGTTAAATGTAGATCCCTGTATACGGTTTCCGTTTTCCAACCTACCCTCCCTCCACCCTTCCCGAGTCTGCACTCATAACACTGGTCCTCAAGGGCTCATCCACCCTGGATTCCCCATGTTTCCTGTTCCTATCTGTCCAAGTGTACATTCTCTAGTCTAGCCTGATTTGTAAATTAGAATTGGGATCATGATAGTGGGAGATAGGAAACATGTAGGAACTAGGGGAAAGCTGTGTTTCATCGTTATTATCTGGTACCTGTCTTGGTTTATCTCCTCCCTGACACCCTTCTGTTAGGGATGTCCAGAGGACTGTAAATGGGCTTTGTGTCTGTACCCAGCACTCCCCGCTCATTCGCAATGATAAGATTTTTTTTGTTCTGATGATGCCTGCTACCAAATCTTTTCAAAACCTCATGATCACACAAGCTGGTGTGCTTCTTCCATGTGGGCTTTGTTTCTTCTGAGCTAGATGGGCGCTTGTTTTCCTTTAAGCCTTTAAGACCTCACATGCTATATATTTGATAGCTGGGCACCATTAGCTTTCTTCACCACATTTGCTTATGTACCTGCTTTGTGTTCAGTGATCGTGTAGGGAAGGTGAGCATCATAGAATGCCAATTTAATAGAACAGTATTTTTGCAACGAGGGAGTCCTTGAGCAGTGGCCCAATGTCCATCTGCTACCTTAATACAAAACCTATAAATATAGGGACATAGATCTATTTCCCCATGCTCATATATTTAAATATGTACATGCCTTTTTTTAAACCTCTATAATTGACCCTTGCTTCCTAGCTTGCTTTTCTATTCCCTTTGATTTGCCTCTTGGGCCCACTGCCATGCTCACTTTTCATTTGTGCTTCAGTAATTCAGTAATTCCTCTTGGTTCCATTGGTTCCATTTCCCTTGATCACTCCCTACCAGGCCTCCTACATCCCCCTCACCACCGATTTGCATCACCTGTTCTTCCCTTTTCTCTGGGTTTCTTAACACCACTACCTTTCCCCACACCTCCCTCTCTCCCATGTCTCCCCAGAAGTGTTGGTCCTGTTTTCTCTCCTCCAGATTGTTCGTCCAGCCTATCTTATTTAGACAGACCTGTAGATGTAATAACATACACAAAACAAGACAGAGCAAAACCAAGCACTAAAAGCAACAAAACAACCAAAATCCAATGACAATGAATGAAAACAACTCAACAAGAAAGAAGTGGCTCATCGTTAGTTCAAGGTCGGTTTGTTGGCCTTTAAGAGTGTTTTCCAGTCCAGTCTGTTGGTGTACCAAGTACTGGCCTCAAAGTCATCCTTTGGCATTCCCTGGGTACCTTGATGCTTCGTTTTCTTGCTCTTCTGCTGTACCCCCTTAGTGTTATGCCTCGGTGTGGCAGCATTAGTTCGGGCGCATTTCCCACACTGTGTCTTCAGTGTTGTCCCCTCTAAGGCTATGGGTCTTTGAGGGGTGTCTTGTCTCATCGTGGGGCTGGCCATGTGGTCTTCTATGTGGACTGGATTCTCTGAGTGGGAACATCATCCTCAAGTCCTGGTGTGCCAGGATGTGCTCCACATTCCCCTCCTCCCCCTTCATCTGCTCCATGTGCTCCGATCAGATATGTCCCTCTCTCAGAGCTGCAGATTCACTGCCACCTTCTGAAATAAAATATTTGGCATGGGAAGGTGAGTTGGGTGGGAGGATCTGCTCAGATCATTTGATGGTTCAGGATAGATTGACTGTTTGGCTGGGAACAGGTATGTGGGACTTAGGGCTCTGGCTCCCAACACTGGTTGTGAATATGTCTTTGTTGTTAACCAGTTGTGTGCCTGTGGGTCAACACCTGTGTCTTTTTGAGTGAGTTTTCTCATCTGCAGAGTAAAGGTAATCCATTATCCAGACTCCCATGTCACCAATTGATTGAGAGGCACTAACCAGAGCCTGATTGAAATAGTGTGTACCTGTCAGGCGTGTTCTAAAAACACCTTAAAAGTCGTAAAAACACTATAAATGCCTTAAAAACCCTAAAACGTCTAAAATATTTCTAAAATGCTAAGACCACCCCTAAAGACCCTCTAAAACATCTTAAGACCATTAAATACATGGTAAAAGGCTTTCTAAAACACCCTAATGCGCCATAAGTCTTAAAAAAAACTCCTTACGTCCCGAAAACATAATAAATGCCCTAATATTATGCAAATGCCTTAAAACGCAAAATAAAGAACACGTGAAGCCCTAAAAACACGCTAAAAGTCTTTTAAAACCCCAAGAACATCCCTACAAAGCAACCCGAAGCACTATAAAACCCTGTAAAAGTCCAACAGCCTAATAGACATGAATTCACCATGAAAGCAAAAAATAATCCAACAAAACCCTAAAGCCCTGAAAACCAAAACCTAATCCCCGCAAACACTCTAATGCCTTAAGAAGCACCCTAAAATTTTAACAAAACACTAAAAGCCATAAAAACACATATAAGCCTAATAAACACCCTTAAACACTAAAATCACCCTAAAAGCCTTAAAATGTCTGAAAAGCCATAATATTCCCTAAAATTCAAATAACACTCTGAAGCCACAAATAACACACTAAATGCCTCCCAAAACATGTGGAACTTCCAAATCATATCCCTAGAAGATTCCCAAACCATGAACTTCCAAAACCACATAAATGCCCTGAAGACAACATGAAAGCCCCAACAAAACATAAAATGCTGGGGAAAAACACATAAAATATTTTAAAATACCCTAAAATCTCTAAGAAACCCTGTAAGATCACTAAAAACACCCCTACCTGCTAAAAAATACCTATACACTCCAAAAAATCACCCGTAAATCCCTTAAAAACTCCCTTAAACCTTATAAAACACCCTTAAAGCCCAAACCACCCTAATGCGCAAAAAAATTAAATGACCCCAAATGACCTTAAAGCCCTAAAAATCACATGCCACAAAAAAATCCTAAATGACCCCAAAATTCCAACTCAAAGCCAGCCTACAAGTCTTTTATGAGAACAGTTTTATCTTTCTACCAAGGAGAAGTTTGTAGGTTCAACCCCTGACCTATGCCCTTACCATATGAAGTTAGTAATCAGTGGTTTTGCAATTCTTTGAAGAAAGATGAGGGTAATTTTATCAGGAGTGAATTAAACTTGTCTAGTGCCTTGAGTAGAACTGATAACTGTACTACATTGAGTCGTCTGGTCAAGGAGCATGGGATATTATCCCATTTGCTGAGGTCACACTTGATTTCTTGTAATTTCTGTAGTTTTCCTCATATAAATCTGTTGTTTTTTTATTCAAGTATAGATATAGATATTTTCATTTACGCTTGGCTATTGTAAATGGTACTACCTGAAAATGTGTATTTCATTAATTATTATTTCTTGATCTATTTCTTCATCCTTCGAAATATTATCAGTTTGTTGTGGTAGATAAACATTAGGACTTTGCATAACTTAGAAATATTACATTTCACAGAAAAATCATATTAATTATGTCGACAGAGCTATAAAAGGAATGTTGCCCTGAATATCTTCAGATATGACAGCTGTTTCATTGAGAAATTAAGCCAGACAGACACAATGTGATGTACATTTTGTTATTTTCATGTGGGTTCCTTCACTCTTCCAAAAAAATTAGGTTCATGAGCCCCTTGGGGAATGAGTTTGAGTTCAGATCAGATGTCTATTTATATATTTGAGTCCTGAAGCCCATTTGATGGACTGTTCTGTTGCTTCCAAAGTAGTCAGTCACTTCCCCACCAATTAGAGAATTTGTCCGAAGCAAAAGTAAAAGTGTGGCGTACGACATTTGACTGCACACCATCTAAAATCACACTCTCATTTGGTGTTGGCAGTTTTACTTGTATTTCAATTGTAAACTACACTTCAGAGTTCAGGCTAGTGAAAACGTTTCAGTGGAAAAAATTTGCACACAACTACGTGCAGTTTGTGATTCTGTTGTTCCCAAGCAAGGCTATGAGGACAAAGATGCACAAGCATGGGGGGCACTGCAGACAATGTGTGAAAGTTTCCAGGAGCTCAGGGGTGGACAGCGGCTGCTAATTCTCCCGTGCTGGCAGTGAGCTATGTGGGAGGGCTTTGTGTGAGGTCCCTGTGGGGTCTCTGAGAAGTCTCCATAAAGGATGCTGAGAACTTCATATGAAGTCTCTGTGCGAGGCCTCTGAGTCTCTCTGGAAGTCTCCAAGGAAGTATGTGTGTGAGGTTTCTCTCTCGGGTATGTGTGAGTGTCCTTGTGAGATGTCTGCTGAATTGTGGGGGGCGGGGGGCAGTTGTTTCGCTGAGGTCTCTGCAGGTCTGAGTGGGCTTCCCTTTGTTTGACCTCACAGCACCATATAAGAGGACCTGGTGGCAGGGGAAAGGGAAGGGGCTTGGTCCATGCACCCCTTGCTGTTCTTTCAGGGTCTTCTCTCCATCTCCGTGCACTTACCTAGCACGAACGGTAGGGTTCAGCAGCGGGGAGTCCGGTGTCCAGCTCTTCACTCTCTCTAGGAACACACCCAAGCTACCTGCTACCCAAGAGGCCCCAGATCCAGGCTCTGCAGATCCAGAATCTGATTTTTTACTGCCAAAGTCACTCCAGAGGCTGCCTTGGCACAATCAGGACTCCAGAAACAACATCATGCTGCTGTACCAGCAGTCTCTGGGGCCTATGTCCACTTCCCTCCTCCACCACTGGTGTCAGTCCCCACCCACCCCACACACACACTTGGTGTCCTGACTGAGGCATGGAGGTCAAGGCTCAGTGGATGTCTTCCTCGCCATCCTTTACTGTTTAGTTCAGTAAACAGTAAACCCTGGCCCACCAGGGGTGTTCTTTTAAGCACATGAGAATTTACTCTAGCGGATCAACTAATCATATTTTGGGGGGCCCTCCTGCCTTCTTCTATAATCTGGTGCCCAGGAAATAAAACCCTGTGTTAGAAGCACAGAGGAAACACTGACCACTATTGAACTGGTTTCCCTTATCAAGACAGGTGATGTCTAATCTCCGTGCACATCCTGATTTCCCAGGAGTCTCTAGGGGAAGGGAAGGCTGCTCCCAGTTGTGACTTTCTTTGCAGCACTCAGTCCTTAGAAGCCACTCTCTCCGGAGAACATTCCTAGAGCACGTGCACGCGTGTGTGTGTGTGTGTGTGTGTGCGTGTGTGTGAAGATCACCAGCCTGGGGTCATGTTTCCTGAGAACATTCCTAGAGTGTGCGCGTGAGTGTGTGTGTGAAAACCACCAGCCTGGGATCATGTTTCCTGAGAACATTCCTAGAGCGTGTGTGTGTGTGTGTGCGTGTGTGTGTGTGTGTGTGTGTGTGTGTGTGTGTGTGAAGACCCCCAGCCTGGGGTCATGTTTGCTGAGAACATTCCTAGAGCATGTATGTGTGTGTGTGCGCACGCGTGTGTGTGCATGTGAAGACCACCAGCCTGGGGTCATGTTTCGTGAGAACATTCCTAGAGCGCGGACGCGTGTGTGTATGCATGTGTGAAGCCCAAAAGCCTGGGGTCATGTTTCCTGAGTCCTGGCACCCTGTTATTGACTCATCCCCACTCTACCCCACCCTGGCTATCAACTCATCCTTCCCCCAGTCAGGAGATGGAAATCAAGTAAAATAACAGTTTGTCGCCCCACTAAAGATAGTATTGAGAAAGTAACCTTCCCTGCTTGAAAGCTGTGCCTTTGCTATCCAACCCAGTGCTCTCTGTAGGAGATAAAGTTCTGCTGTGGGGGCAGCTAGCTAAAGCTGGGGTGAAGCACCTGGCCGATTCCCCTTTGTAAGCCTGTGTTAGCTCCGCTTGTGTCTTGCGTCATTTCTGGGGATCCTCATGCTCTTTGGCCCCCTTTGCTATGTCCAACGCTTCATATTCTTCTTCACTGTATCCTTCCCTACCCTGTGTCCATGGTGCCTAACCATTAGTGGTTATTACACAGACGCTCATCCTGTACCACTCAGCCTAAGCTGTTGCTCCTTCTCCGGGTTTATATACAGAGGAAGGCATGTGAGCTGTGAACCGGATTTTCCCTTGGTGCAGTGGGTGAGCAGAGTCCCCCGCTGGCAGCCTCCCTAGCAGTTCCCACCCACATGTGTCAGACCTGGGACTTCCATCCTGGAGGTTACCCTAGGCTGGGAGAGAGGCAAAGGTAGCAAAATATGTCATTTCGCATTTTGTGACAGGTGTATTGAGGCGGAACCTCCATGCCAAACTTGGCAGCCTTCATCAAATGCACATGTGGGACTTAGACAGGCCGCCACATGTCTCATGCCTGCTTGGTACCATGAGACGCTACTTTGGTCTAAACCTCTTCTGGACCCTCGATGGAATTTCTTGGCTGGATTGCGCCTCTCAAAACCTATCAACTGCAGCCACATAACGTTGAAGACAAAGTAATGGCACCAGGGAACATTCTTCACTGTGTTGGGACCTTCTGAGGTTTTCACAGTAGGGGTGTTACCATAAATCATAAGAGGTGCAAAATGAAGAACTTGGGATGGAAGTGGGTGGGAAACACTGCTGAAAACCTCCTCCAGAGCCCTGCCCTTTGAGAAGTCAGAGCTAGCACTCAGAGAAGGAGACGCAGTATCTAACATAGTTAAAGGTATATTATGCCAACCTCGTCAATGAACTCATGTGGGGTTAATTGAAGGGCAGGGAGATCAATGGCTCTGTGAGCCTAGCCTTTCTGGTCTCTTGCTCTCTGATAGTGCCACCAGGGTGGATATGCATTTGTTAGGTCCCTAAAGCAGCTGGAAAGACTCATTTCCTGGGAGATCCCTGAGGAGAAGCCGCATGGACCTACCCTGTTGCAGCCCTGGTTTCTGCAGCAGCCTCATGGAGAACCTGCCAGCGCACGGACTACAATTTCCTCCTGCAGTCATTGTCTCCCCGTGTGTTTTTGGATTGTGAGGAGGACTTTGTAGATTGGTGTCAGACACATGGGATACTATTGGACTGGTGGTCTTAGATTGAACTGGGTTGGGATGCTTTTCAATGTTCACTTAACCTTTATATAAAACTCATAAAATATGAGTGTATGAATTTTGTTTCTCTAGTCTACACAGACTAACACACATGACACCCCCTCTAGATCCCGCCATGCAGCACAGAAGTCACACTTTAATGTAGGAGGGGGAAAATCTCTATTATGGAACAATGAATATCATGGCTGAGAGAAGCCATTAGCCTGTGCAGAACAGGCTAAAGTGGCTGGCATGGATACTTTCCTACTAATCAGAGCAGAAGAAGCGTCTTCTAATTTGCCAGATAAGACATATTCTCGAAGACAGTGACGTGGGCAGTGGTAAGGGTAACTGGAGTAAGCCCACCTCCTCCGCCTCTGCTGCTGCAAGCTGACTGGGCACACAAACACCCTGGGGGGCAATGCCTGAGTGTGGCTTCTGATATTGAATCCCCTGAACGGACAGAAATTTGTGAATACATCCCTGATACAGGTGCTCGTGGTGGGAAGGCTCTGGCAGTCAGGTATCGCCTGGTGGAGGCAGGGTCTCACACTTGCCACTCTCCTGTGTTCTACAAAGAAAGGAGCCCTGCAGCTGGAGGAACATCCATTAACTGAGGCCTGCGCTTCTTTTCGTGGACATAACGTTGACGCAAGATACTCCTGATGACAGCCTGGTGTCCCCTCTAGGACTTGGCCAACATCTGTCGTGAGCACCTGAGCCTCCGTGACCTTGTTAGGAGACACTGGTTGTCTTTGAAGGGGCCCAAGGCTGTGACCACAGGGTAATACGGGCTTTCCTTTTTGCAAAGGATCACCATGTCCTGTAGATTTTTTGCTGGAGCAAATCCACTGGACAAAGTGCTTCCTCCATTTTTTGCTGTGGCCCTCAGCAGGAAGCTGTCCCTTCTCTGGTGGGAGCTGTGAGGACTTGATCTCAAGGCACTCAGCCAATGCCTTGTCTTGCACAGGCTGGCTTAACCCACAGACTTGGGAGATGCCTCTTCCCGCTAATCCTTTTCCATGCTCTTCTGGATTGGGCCATTTATGAGTCTCCCTCTTGTCAGTGGGAACAGCATCCTTCCTTCTCCTTGTCGAGGGGTCCTGAAGGTTGGGGCTTTTGAGCTTCTGCTGCCCCATGTAACTTGCTCTAGCCACCACGAAGCCACTTGGCCCTTGACATATTGGCTTATCCCCAGTGAACAAATGCTGGGGGCGGCAATGGACCACCTGAGAAGGCAAAACATTGGTGGCAGTGAGCACATCAGTGGTGCAGTCCTGAAGGAGCCCGTCAACAGGACAGCATGGAGAACCATCCTCTGCCTCTACCTCCACCTGGAGCTTAATCTCACTGCACACTCGTGCTGTAAGGCTTGGCTTTTCAGGAACTGGAGCACACTTTCCAGGTAGCAGGAAACTTTTACTACATCCTAGAGCCTCGAAGCACCCCCGGGTCCACATCATTGGTTTGAGATTTTGCCAGCACACTGGTTTTGAAAGTGTCTCTATCGTCTAGCTCTATTGAAGAGGACTTCTTGACCACCACCAACCCTGTCTCTTTGGCTCTTGAAGATGGACATTCAGAGTTCACTTCCAATCTGGGGCCTCCTGGGGCACAACTAGCACCCTCTTTCCTTGACCCCTTGCTGGTCAGTACTGGATTTGAGGTTTGCTCTAGGCTCTCTCTCTCTGGACACTTTCATTCTGGAAGGTTCTGCCAAGGATACTGGGCATGAAGGCTGGAAACGGCTGCCTGAGGGCCAATGAGCATCCACTGTCATTATCAAGTGGGGGGTAGGCTGGGGTTCCCTGAACAGGCTCCTCTGTAGGGGAGCAATCAGCAAAAGGACTCTCCAGGGTAGGGCTTGATTTCTTTGTGGTCACTCTCTCTCCCCAGTCTGCCTGACAGGGTTCTCCCAGGACCTTGGCAGCCTCAGTTACTAGGTTAGTTCAATACTTAGGGGTGGCTAAGCAGGTGGACTTTGGAAAGGACATTGCGTTGTCTTTTCTTGTCCTACAGAGGTTTGTGGGCTCAAGGACTTTGAGGGGCATGCACCACCTCTGCCTCATTTGGAGCCTTACGATATGCGAGTCCAGCACCTGTTGAGTGCCCGGGCTGAGAAAGGAAAGGCTCTGCGTTGTGTTCAGATCTTCCAGCTCTCCCCAGGAGGCCACATTGACAACATGTGGGTGGGTCAGGGAAATAGACAAAGCGTGCGTGGTCGCAAGACATGAACGGCAAACAATGCCAGGGATCTGATCCTTTCTAATCTGCTCCACCTTCCTGCACATGTGGACATTCAGGGTGTTTTCCAGTAGGATTTTATTTGGACCCCTTAGGGTGTAAGTTCCTGCGTTAATCCCCTTGTGTATCCTCAAATCACTTAACTCCTTTGAGTCGGCTCCCGGAGTTCCTTTTGGGCAGTAGTTTCCTGATCCACAGAGAGATAGATTACATTTGGATATTTTCCTCAAGTAATTCCCTTGTCCATTGACCGAGTTGTTCCTCAGCTGGACACCGGCTCTGCAGCACGCAGGCGACGGTCCAGGGTGTGTGCATCTTCCTGGGGACACCGTCTTCATTACATTCTTCCCCTGCTTGTCTCCAGGTGTTGAGCAGGAGCATTCGGGCTGCTTCATATCCAGACAAGTCCCTGGCCATTTTTCCTGAGGCTGCTTTAGTGTCAGAGACTCAAGAGTCCCATTGCCGAGGGGCCCCTGCAATTGAGGGAAGTTCTCTTGGCGGTGGAGCTCCGATTGCTTCAAGCAGCCAGGAAGCTTGGGGTCTGTCTTTGGGGTCTGGACCTTCTGATTGTCCTGGGGATGAGTGGGTTTGCGAAGACAAAAAGCTTCCTGGGGTGGTGGTATCATAAAGGGTAAAGAACTCTCACTTTCCTGTTGTTTCTTTAAAAAATGGCTTTCCAGCTGTTGAAGTGAATTTGGAATGCGTGATTGGGACTTAGTGTGGACGGTAAGACAGGATTCATCACAGGGACTCTTGTGAGGAGGAGGAAAAGGTACTGCGAGTGGGCCACGGGGCTGTGGACCGGGCGGAGTCAGGACTGTAGCCGGCGGTGGGGCCTGGGCTTGGCATGCAGTTGGAAGTAAAAGTTGGAATCGGCCTTCAGTGTAGGGCAAGGAGTGACGTTGCAACAAGAGTGGGTACTCTTTAGCTTGCATTTGAGCTGGTAAGGCATTAGGAATTTCATTAAATAAGACAGTGGGAAACTCTAGGGTAGATCCAGAGACCCTGAGAGCAGCTGCCAGAGACTCGCTGTGCAGAAAAGGTAGACCCCAGAAAAACTCACTGAATTTTTGTGGAAAATGCTTCTGAGCGCTGGGTATCTGCTCTGCTTTGATGCTGGCATTCCAGAAGGGCTGGGGAGGTGCAGTGATCTGCTCCCCATCGAGTGCCTTCAACATATTTAAGGCCTGCAGATGGTATTCTGATACACCCTTTCCTTTTTCTTCCCAAATATTCCATTTCTCTGCCTTTGTGATTTCTATTTCCAGCAGCTTGTGGACATTGGGGTTGAGCAAGGTGGGCCTCCCTACTTCCCCCTGCCTCTTTGTGGGTCCTTCCCGAAAGGTGTCTTCTTGGGGGTGCCAGGTAGAGTGCTCTTTCAGAGACCCAAAGTATTCCAAGGAGGGAAGCTGTAAGTTCTTGGCAGCTGCCCAACACTGGGGTGGGGAGGCCGTAGGGAGGCCTTTGGGATCCTGACTTGTGATGGCTGCCATGGCAGGTGTGGAGCAGCGGTTGTGTGGAGATGGGCTCTGCCTGGGCCTTGCCAACAAGTCATTCTGAGAATGAGTCCCTGTGGGGTGCGGGGCTGGTGAGTCCCAGAGAGTGCTTGGAGGCTGCAGGTAGGCCTTTGAATCCGGGGGTTTGGCACTGGGTGAGGAAAGAGCCAGTGGTGTGGGTGAAAGACTGTCAGGTTCATGGGAATGTGCGCAGTTTGGTGATTGACTCAAGGAGGGTAAGACTTGAGAAGTTGAGATGCACATCTGGGCCCGTGGAAGGGTGGAGTTCTGAGACCTAGGTGTCCGGAATGGATGAGCCGCAGAACCGTGTGGGGCGCGCGTACCGACGTGGACTTCAGCCGTACCTCTATTTCGCCAGCTACCAGAGAGGGCTTGAGCTTTCTGTTGACCAAAGCTGCCAGTGTCAAGTGGGTTTCCCAAGTGGCTGCAGGAGACAGAAGGACCAGATTACAGCCAGGACTGAAGGGGCAAGAGACCTAGCAGGCTAGCAAGGGTCGGTGCAAGCTCAGCCCCTCCCCAAGCCTTGATGGCCTGCTCTTCCTGCCCCACCCCACTGCCCGGGACTCCTGTCATTCTCTGCCCATCCCTGAAAGTGTCCCCCAAACCAGCGCATCCCAGCTGCTCTGTAGCCCGAGGCCACACAGGCACCCTGGTTGGAAGATGCACCCCGCGGTGAAGCAGGAAGGTTACTTACTTCTGCCTAAGACGCAAACGCAGGTTCTGAGCGCCATATAGTTCTTGCAGGAAGCTTCGGAAAACTGGAAATCAAGAGAACCGTTATGGTGCAGCCCTCCCAGAGGACCGAAAGGAATGTCACACGGGCTGTGCACTTAGGACGTTGGACTCTCCAGAGCTCAAGGTCAAATGATAGCTTACTCCCACGGGCAGGAGGTGCTTTGGCATTTCAAGGAGCATCGGTTTCCAATATTGTCTGTGGGGTCTCAGTGAGCAATCTGAACCTTGGCAAAGTTACACAGCTTATCGCAGTTACCCCTCAATGTTCCACCTCCAAATCCACCAGAATCTGCTCCTGACACCCCCACTGCCCCCTACTGGGTCCTACCTTGGCCAGCCTTCATCCCATCCTAGGCCCCTCCTGTACATCTGGGAAATATCTGGGTTCTGTTTCCATCCACAGTATCCTTTTGTTCAGGATTATTACCTGAGAGAGACGGGCTGTTGCCACTGGCATCCTGCAGAGGAGGGGACAGGAGAGCTTACAGAGCTTGGTTGAATGGGCAGAACCTTACCTTTCAGAGCATCACCTTTGTCCCTTGACCTGCTGCTTCTCCTTGTCTCCACCTGAGGCTGGGGCACAAGAGAGGAAGTCAGGCTGGAATCCAATCCTGCATCTGTTCTTTGTGACAAACTGCAGGCATTTACTGGTGATTAGAAGAATGACAATCTCCATGGAATGACTAAAGCCCAGAAACCAGCTTCTGTGTGAGACCTAGAGTGCATTTCTTCCGTCAGCCTTCCTCTGCTCACGGAGAGCACACACTCTCAGCACTCAGTGTTCTGGTGGGCAAGATTTTGATTATGGAGGCTGAAGCTCTGGGCCAGCCCTTGACCACTTCCTCCCCGGGGTCAGCCATGCTTTCTCAATTAGCCCAGACAGAAAAGGAGCCTTGGCCCAGAGACTGGAGCTCAAGGAAAGAGACTGAGGACCCAGTGATGAGAGCTGCCCTTTGAAATGTCTAGTCATCTAGTCCTTAGCCACTGCGTCACTATATTGGGGATTTTTACCTATTGCCCTCTATAACAACTAGAGATGGGAGGTCTGAGATCTTCAAAGAGAAATATTTTTGAATGCTCATCTGACTGGCAAATGATTTACATATCATACGAGTCAATAGTTCAGTCGTTCAATCAGATCAAGGGCAATGGTACAATCAATGATTACCATATCCATTTTAGAACAACACCCCCCCCCCTCCATGGTTAAATTGCCTTCAAAAGGAGTTGTGTAATCACAGTCAGGTCTAAAGCTCTCTGTCCCCTCTGGCCTCCTTCATTTTTTCGTCTTGAAATCAATCCCCCTTCACTCCCTAGCTTCCCGATGGGGAAGTTCTCCACACTGCTGATCTCACAATCCCTCCCTCTGCCATGAGATCTCTCCACCTGCAACTCTGTCAACCCTTGTGTCCATGATCATGATGCATCCACGCCTCCTGTGCTTCACAAACAGGGAAAGCCAACAGAAATAATGAAAATCAACATAAGCCGGCAAGGATAAAATGATACCAATGCAGTGAACAAAGTCCTAACAGTGAGTAAGGACGCACCAGCCCTCATCAATATTCCAAAGCCAGGGCTGATGGTCTCTTCTTTCTTGAGATTTCCCCTATCAGGAAATTAATTACGAAAGGAAAAATTTATAAAACAAGGAAAAATCAATCTCTCCTATGGCTGGGTTGAGAATTTCTTACCTTTATCCTTTTCCTGGGTGGTCGCACAGGTGGAGTATTTGGAAGGAAGGGGAGGACCAGGAAGAAGCAACCCACTCCATACAGGATGCCCAAGGTCAAAACAGTGAACCAGGTGGGGTATTGGTAGGTCAGCCAGGAAGCACTTTTCTGTTCCAGCAGAAAGAGAATCTCCTCCATCTTCTGGATACAGCGGTTGCACTCAGGCAACTGAGCACTCTGAGTCCCCTCTGGCTTCAAACCCACTTGCATCACAAACCTGGGCCCACATCACTAAAGGGTCACAGTGGGGTGGGAGGTGACAGCAGGACAACACATAATCCCTCCCTCTACCCTCCAGCTCATCACATCCCTCCCCTGCTCTGGTCTTCTCTCTCCCACTGCCTGCTCTGGGCCTCCAAAGTCACCAGCTGCACCTGATGGAATGGAATCTTAGTGCAAGTTCTTATTCATTCCACCTCCCACCTAGGTATTACCTGCTTCCTTGGCAAGTTGCCTGAATCATGACCAATTTCATAGGCTTAGAATATCTGAAGTTGTCTCTGTCCTCAATGAAAACCTTCTCAAGTCATGGTTTTACTTTGTCTTATCCAAGATAGAGAACTTAGGTTTATGTAACATTTATTTAGCTTTATGAATGTTGGATGAAAAGCTTGGAATTTGACTTCTATGACCAGGAGAGTTATTCAAGAGCTGAGGTATATCTCTCCCAGGAGAGAGATCTAACAAATTTTCTGCCAGATGGTACATTTGGGGAGACAAGGAACACTTAAGCATTAATCATTCTTAACAGTGTCCCCTGCAAATCTTCCTTGTGTGTGACTACTGCCCATTTAGGGCTTGCTCTGGGAACACTTGATGGGGTAATAAGCCTTGCAACAATTCAGGCTCAAAGGGCAAGCATCTGGCTGAGCAAAATAAAGAGATAATATGGATTGAGTTGTGTCCTTACCACTACCACTTGAGATATTCCCCCAAAATTCGTTGGAACCCTAACACTGAAGGCTATAATCTGATTTGGTTATGTGAGGGCTCTCTCTGGGAGAAATGTACCTCTGTCCTTGGCTTCACACAAGAACCAATTGACGCAGAAACCTAGTTTGTGATCCAAGTGACTTTATAAAGGATAGAAGAGGCAAATATGCTCGTGGGGGGTGGGGGCGGACTGGACAGCCCACACGCGCTGGGTTGCATGACAGCTGGTGGGAGGCCCCCACCCATACCCTGTTGGTAGGCATGGCTGACGGTACTGTTTGACCCCATTGACTGAATTAAGCCCACCTGGTCTAGATGGGGGCCCGCCCAGGTTGACCTGCTTCCTGTCACAAGGACCTAAATGTGTGCATCTTTCCAGCCTGAAGCAGCTTTCAACTGTCTGTGATGGGGAGGAGGTTTGGCATGCACAGCGACCACCCTCAGTTCTGCCTCTACTTACCTAACAGGTACACGGCATTTCTTTTCTGTTTTTTAAAACAACAACAAAAAAATCATTTGTAATCTTTCTATTCCAGCGGTGCTAGGAGCAAGGCAGAGGCAAAACCCAAGAACAGGGTTCTTCTCTGTTGAAGCGCGATAAACTCACGGGGAAGCAAACAAGCATCTTCATCCACGTGAAGTGAATCTGTGAATCAGCAGCTCCCAACTGACCAAAGCACGCACAGAGCAGCCCAGCATCAAGGTCCGTTTCTGTGCACTGCTCCCACTGTGAGGAAGAGCTTCATGTGCATTAAAAGGGAACTTTTGTAATATTTGAATTTTGAATAGTGGTTTTTGTCAGAAACTGGAAAAAAATCTCAAAGCCTGAAGAAACTCCTTTCTAGTACTGAACATTCAAGGGAGCCTGTAGAAGCCTGAAATGATTGCTAGGTGACCACCTGGATCTGCTTGTTGAGTGAAAGTGGCAGAATAGCAGCAATAGAGCAGCGGGTTCATTCTGACCACTGACACTCGTGGACCTGGTTTACAGGCAGTAGAGAAGAAGATGAGAGCAGGTTGACTCGTTTGAAGTCCATGACCTACTCTGAGGGGACTAGAGTTGTGGAGAATTGGTGATGGGGCCAAGGCCTAAAGGCAATGCGACCAATGGACACTGAGGTGAGGCCAAGAGAGGGAGCCCACATTGACTTGACCCGAACCCGACCAGATGAAGAGAAGAATGTTGAGCCTGTGCACTGGTATATACTGCTGCAGACTGTATAGACGAACTGTCCTGCTTTGACTTTCTTGTGGATGTGGACTTCACAAGGTTCCAACTGGCATGAAGACTCTTTATATTGAAGAATATGATTGTCTCCTCAGAGCACTGGGTTGATGGAAGTAGGCAGTAGAGAAACTGAATAGCCAAAATGGGCCAGATAAAGGCGTGAAGTGGCTAGCTTACAAGATTTCATAGATACTGGAATATATTCATAGAATTATAGGATTAATATGTGGGTGTACCTTACCTGCAATTGTTAAGCATAGGATATTTTTGTTTCATCACTTACAGAATATTATGTTTAAAGGAGGGTGGCACGGAGTGAAATGTATGCATTTTCATATTATACTGTTAGATACTGATATGATTCTATTATTGTTTTGAAATTATATACGGCTAAAGAATTTTGTGAAAATGTCAAATGGACAAGGGGTGGTCTGTTGTAGTTATACAATCTGGTGTCAATTTGGGACTTGAGAGGATTAAGAGTGAAGGGGTAGACTCTAGTCTCTCTATTGGGTTATGGCCAATGAGGCCTCTTTGTGGGCCTGGCCTTCCCGTCAGGGTTCTGGGAAATCTGGTATTTCCTCCTTGGAGGCAGGAGACTATCTTTCTGCTCATTCCCTGAGAGATGTCCTACTAACAAGACACATGGCACCACACTGATAGAACCCATGCCCTGGGAACTGGAGGAGCCACATGGAGACCCTGCCAAAGCTGAGATGCTTCTACCACCACTGGATGCAGAAGACTTTGCAACTACTGACCTGTGATCTTCCTGCATTTGGGGTCATTGAAGGTGTTTCATGAGTCTGAAGAGAACATTATAGATTGATATCAGACATGGGCTAATATTGGACTTATGGACTTGATCTTGGTTGGGCTGGAATGCTTTCTCAATATACAACTGTTCTTGTATATAAAGGTCTTTCCTATACACATCTGAGTGTGGATTTGTTTCTCTAGTCTACCTGGACTAACACTCATGGATCCCTTTCAGGACTGTAAGTTCTGTTCCCCTGACTGCTGCAAAGTATGTGACAGAGAAGAAAAGGGAGAAGAGTGAACTGTACCCATTTATTGAGGTAAGAAAAGTGATGAAGGAGCATGGCCGGTTCCCCAAACTTCATGAGTGGAAAAATGGGCTCTTGGCACAAAATGACATTCAATCTTCACCAAGAGATTCAGGGCTAAATTGCTGCCCTATCTCTGACCTCAGCTTTTGTTTTATTTTAATTCTCATATAATTCACATATATCATTCAATACTTCAGTCATATTAAGATTTTTGTAATCCTCACCACAATCAGGTTTACATCATTTCCTTCTTTTATATTCATTTTTGTTAGCCCCCCCCTCACTCCCCCAAATCTTCCCTGCCTGTCCCTAGGTGATTGTTAATTCTGTTAGTGTCTCTCTGGATTTTCCTCTCCTGGATTTCATATGTATTAAAAAAAATACAAAACAAAATCAAGAAACAAGTAGAAAAGAAAAACTAACAATGATAAAAGAGAGAAAAACCTCAATCGAACAGAAAGTGAAAAATACTAAAAACTGGAACCAAATTAAAATTAGTCTGAAGAGATCAAATGATCAGGTGTTACATTTGAACTTAACTGTATCTGTTCATGTCCATGGACTGTGGTCAGAGGGAATTCACCCCGCATGTGCATTTGAGTCCTTTTGCAAACTGGGTGTTCCGAACTTAAGCTCTGATTCTTGTTCATACCTGCAGATTGAGATTCTATTATTTATCACCCTGGCATCACACTGGCTGTGCTGCTTGTTCTGGGCGGACTTAGTTGATATCTCACTTAGATGGCTGCTTATTTTCAGAAAAAAAGGTTTAAGTACAAGGCCCTGTTCTTTGTGACGGATGTGCACCATCTGATTTCAGGGTTTTTTTACACCCTATGCTTTCCAGTCAAATATTCACTTGAGGTAATTCAAAACACTCACTTGGCTCGATGACGCCAGAATAGCTCCCCTCCATGCAGTTCCATGGAGCTCAGCATAGTTAGGGCACAGAGATGAAAAGACGATTGAACCATGTACTGAACGTTCAGGTTTTTCCCTGCTTTTGAAAATCTGTTTGCGCTTGTAGAGTAAATGTTTTGTACTTTTTAAGAGTGTAAAAAAAATAGATGGAGGGATTCAGAGAAAATGGCGACCAGATAGGACCCATCTATCTGGAGCTCCTGCTGCCAGACCAGAAAAATAGGAAATTAGGTGAAGGAAACGGGGAGGTGGAGTTCTGAAATTAGAACTAGGGTAACAGGGTTTCTCCTGAACCCCTTCTTTTGTGGGATTTCCACTCACAAAGCAAACTAAGAATGCTTTAAAGCACTATAATTTTGACGAAGTGGCAGGTGCCAGATATGCCCTTGCCTGGAGCAGGGATCCCTGCAGGTGGACGCCCTGAGAGGGGGCAGAATCTCAGACACGAGGGGAACCCCACACTGAGCTCTCCATGCGGTTGGATGCCTTGAGCTCACGGTCAGGGGTTGGTGGTGGGTAGCCATAATTTAGAGTAGAAGAAAAAATATATTATTACCTTAGGAAGATCATGGTGTGGGAGAAAAAGGCAGAAAGTCGGGAGTCCAGGGAGCAAATTTAGTTCCAATTGGCCGACTAGCAAACAACCCCCCTGATAAGCTGCATCTCCCCCTCTGGGGGTCAGCTTGACAGCCACCAAATCTGAGCACATCACAAGTAGAATTTTTTTTAAGGGTGAAACATAAATGATTGGTTTAAAACTCAAACCCAAGTCTGGTTGCTCAGTTCCAAGCACCACATAGGGGAGGTCCTTAACATAAATCAGCATAAGAAGCAACCTAGCTAAGGAATGCCAGAACTCAGCCACAGGGCCTGGCAGCTTTTACCATAACAAAGACCCGCTGTAGCAGTGTCAGCCTTAAACAGCACTGAGCTGTAGCCCAGAGACTGTGGGAGACAATTTCATTCTAGCTGGCCAGAGGGATAAAAAAGAAAATCCTCTGATCTAGGAAGCATCAGCAGTCTAGATAGGACAACAAGCTTCCCTCTCAGTGATTCTACACATAGCTGGGGAGGCCCTGCCGGTCTTGGAGCCCTAGACGGGGCTGAGGGAGCCCCCCAGTGCCCCCTCCCAGCCCCTGCTGCAGTGCTACATGCAGCACAAGGCAGGTACTCCAGCACCCAAGTGACCCCTGGCCACGGGCGCGATCTTGCTTTTGAAGTAATCTCACACAGCATCTGTGGAACCCTACATCAGGGATGGGAAAGTCCATTAACGCATGCCCAGGAGAGCCAGCATAGGAAAGCTGGATTTTCCTGCCCGTGGGCTCCGATGGATGTTGCACCTGGAGCAGCCCACCTGGGCCAGATGATTGCAGTTCAGCCAATGGGATTGACCTGGGGTCCTTCACCAGCCTCCCCGGGAACCCTTGAAAAGGCAGGAACCAGAAGGGAGAGGGGTGGTCTGGTCGTCTTCCTGGGAGGAGAGAGATCCTTGCATGACCTGAGGCAGTCTCTGCCAGGCCCCATGGTCAAAGGAATCCTATGGGTGCCTTGTAAAACCTGAAGCTTCTTTTAACTCTCATTAAATTCACTTGGATCACGAGCCTGGCTTCCGCATGAAATTTTTCTCGCGGGGAGCCAAGGACTGGGGTTGGAATTTAGGCCAGAGAGAGAGACCTTACAAGTCCATGACCCCGTGACCTTGAGGAAGAGTTGGAATTCCTCTGGCCTCAAGGACAGGTGATCAAGTATCATTACCTCCTTACCCACTGCTCTACTTATTCTCACTTTATTCACTAGCCCTTCTAACTTTTCCACCGCACTCAGTTTCAACGTGCTCAGGTTGGTGTTGGGCTTTTATTTACTCGCTTTCTTCTTTATCCCTCTTTTTTCCCCTTTTCCCCTCTTTTTCCTCTTCTCTCCCACTCTCTCCTCTCATATGCCACTAAAGGCTTCCAGGTCACTTCCCTCCGCTTAGGGCAAATCAACCCAAATAGCAGGAGGCACTCCAGCCTGCCCTGTGTGGGAGTGCTGTACACCACACAAGGCACCTGGGACAAACACCTACAGTGCGCTGCACCGTTGAAGAAACCTCCGTCATGCCTCTAAGGTGATCTCGTCAACTAGGGCAATTCTGCCCAGCACCACTGGGTCCCGGCATTAAAAGGGCACACTGACCTGCCATGTTGGAGCAGTGTCTAAACCCCTCTGGCCCCTCATCCAAGCAATCAGGGATCAGCTACTACTTTATACTTTATTTCCTCCTTCTCTCTCTCCTTGCTCTTTACCATCACAGCCAACCTTAGTGAACTCAGTTGGATTTATTTCCTTCTTTCTCTTTATTCTCTTTTTCTTTCTTTCCTCTTTCTGTCTTTGCTTTCTTCACCTCTCTCTTAGCTTGTACGATTCTCTCTGCTCCCTCTCATTGCTTGCACATACCACTGCTGGTTTCCAGAGCCCTACACTCTGCCTAGGGCAACCCTGTCCTCCTAGTGGGCAGCCTGACCCCTAAGACAGTACTGCACACAGGACGAGTCAGAGCTACACACAGCATAACACAGGGTCAGTTATTTCTTTAACCATTTAAAAAATACTCTCTCCTCCTCCTTCCTTTTCTCTTCTCTCTTTTTCCTTTTATTGGACTCTTCTTACAGGTTTTCTGCTTTTCTCCGCTCCATCTAGCTCTTCTCTACTTCCTACCACAGCCTCCACAGATTTGGTTCTCCTTTTTAGTTGTTTTCTTTTCTTTTTTTTTTTTTTTACTGTTGTCACCTTTGTTTACTCTGTGCATTTTAGTTGTGTGTGGGTGAGTGGTTGTCAGTCTGGTTGGCATTATTGCCCCAGTCTGTGTCTTCCTCTTTCTCTCTTTTTCCTCTCCTTTCACTCTCTTTCCCATCACAAGACAATAGCTGTCTCCAGGCCACTCCCCTCTGCCTAGGGCAAACCTGAAGGCCCAACTGAGGGAGCTCCCACCCCCCACTTATTGGTGTGGCAAGCAGCTGGGGAATTCACGCTGGTCCTCTCCCACACACCAGGCCACAGGTTGTTCTCCCCTATAAAAAGTGGGGGCATCCCCAGCCTAAATCCTGAGGTCCTACAAGTGACTGGGGGAAACGCCTGACCACCACTTGTGAGGCTCCACGCTACTGTGGGAACATCCACCCAATCTCCAAGGCGATCTCTCTGTACATCCCCTTGTCTAGCCAGATTTGTAAAGTAGAATTTGGATCATGATAGTGGGGGGAGGAAGCATTTAGGAACTAGAGGAAACATGTTTCATTGTTGCTACCCTGCACCCTGACTGGCTTATCTCCTCCCCACATCCCTTCAGGAAGGGGGTGTCCAGTTACCTACCAATGGGCTTTGAGTCTCCACTCTGCACTCACCCTCATTTACAATGACATGATTTTTGTGTTCTTTGATGCTTGATATCTGATCCCTTCAACAGTTCATGGTCACACAGGCTGGTGTGCTTCCTCCATGTGGGCTTTGTTGCTTCTGAGCTAGATGGCCGCTTCTTTATTTTCAAGCCTGTAAGATCCCAGATGCTATAACTTTTGATAGCCAGGCACCATCAGCTTTCTTCACCACATTTGCTAGTGCACACATTTTTCTTCAACCATCATGTTGGAAAGGTGTTCATCATGGAATGCCAATTTAATATAACGTGTTCTTGCATTGAGTAAGTATTTGGCAATGTCCATCTACTGCCTTAATACTAAGTCTATAAATATATGCACGTTGATCTATTTACGAACCCTCCTGTATAAATATATTTACATATGTACATGCCAGTATGTAGACCTCTAGAAATACCCTTTGTCACCTAGTTCTTTCCTCTATTTACTTTTACTTTCCTCTTGTCCGACTATCATGCTCAGCTTTCACTTGGGTTTGAGTAATTTCTCTTGGTTACATTGCCCTTGCTGAATACCTACCAGGCTTCTCACACCCTCCTTGCGACGGATTTTGGATTACTTGTTGCTCCCCTGTCGCTGGATTGGTCAGCATCACCTCCTTACCCCCTCCTCTCTCTCTCCCATGTCCCCGGGAACCATTGGTCCTGTTGTTTTCTCCTCCAGACTATTCTTCCAGCCTATCTTATCTAGATAGATCTGTTGAGATAATAATATGCACCAAAAATCAAACCATAGCAAGATAGGCGATGGGTGAGAACACTGTGATGACAAAAAAAAAACAACAACAGAAAACCAATGATCAATAAAAGAGTAAATTAATTAAAAGACAAAAAAATTTTTTAAGAAAGAAAAACCTGTAAATAGATCAAGGTCTGATTTTTTTTTCTATAGGTGTGTCCTTCAGTCAGGTCTGATGGCATATCATGCTCTGGCCCCAGAGTCTGTCCTTTGTACTCCCTCAGGGGCTACCCGCTCTGCTCTCATGGTTGCTCTGCTGCATGCTTTTAGTGATTTGCCTCCGTGTTGGAGGGCCAGTCGGTTCAGTCCCAACACAGAGTCTCCGGTATTGTCCCCATAGGGCTCTGGGCCAGCAAGGGATGGCATGTCTCATAGTGGGATCAGCCATATGGTCCACTCTGTACATTGGCTGTTCAGAGTGCCAAAATCATCCTCCAAGCCTGGTGGACCAGTGTGTGCTCCACTCTCTTCCTCCCCCTTCATTTGCCCCTGTGTGCTCTGATCAGACATGTCCATCTCCCCTAGCTACAGGTTCAGTGCCGTCTTCTAAAGTAAATTCTTCTGGGGGGAGGGGCAGTTGTCCACGTAGCTGGTATGGAGGCTGGACCATCCACTTTTCATTTAGGATCAAAAGCATCTAGCTTTTAGCATTAGGTGCTATTGAGTCAGTTCCAACTCAAGGCAGAATGAACCACTGCGCAGTCCTACACCATCTTCAAAACTGTTGTTATACTTGAACCTAACATTTCAGCCTTTTCCAGGGACTGGCATCTCCTGATAACATATCCAAAGCATGTGAAGTCTCCCCGTGCTTGCTTCTAAGGACCTTTCAGACTGTTCTTCTGACACAAATCTGTTCATTCTTCCAGCACTCACTGGTATTTTTAATATTCTTGGCTAGTGTCATCTTGATGGGTTGAAACACTATCTCGCTCTAGTGTTGATGTACATTTTTCTGATGCCTAATTATACTGAGTATCTTTTAAGGTAATCATTTAATTTTTATGGCATTTTGAAAAGATGTCAATGAGGTCTATTTAATTTGTGTTCAGATGGAAACACATATCTCAAACTAAATATGTGACAGTAGAATAAGAATCCATTTTATCCTAAATACTTGAGATATTTATACAGCCTACTCAAGTTTTTATCAACATAGATAAGGTGGCGGTGGTGGTGGTGGTGGTGGTGGTGGTGGTGGTGGTGGTGGTGGTGGTGGTGGTGGTTTTTAAGAGTTAATCTCTAAATAGGGGACTGTAGTACTGAGCACTGAATCTCCTTTGCTTGATTAATTTTTATGTTAGGGAAGTAATACAAGGATTCCATCAAATGACCCATCAGTTTGAGGAAAAAGCATATCAGAATTGATGGTCAAAGCCTATATGGCTTTATGGTTTAGTCTCTAGGGGTATGTAATGCTCTTGTGAAAATAGTATTCCTCATGATAATAACGAGGAACTGGTGGGCTTCCAGGGCTGGGAGCTGAACTGAGGGGCAGTTCTACCCTGTCTAATAGGGTCACTATGAGTTGGCAAAGACTCGATGGCTGTTAGTTTGGTTTGTTTGACTTGAGTACTGGCATTCAGTGTGTTTATCGAAATCAATAAATTACAAGCATTTAGATGTCTATTTTTTACATACAAAATTTAAATCCCCCAAGCCTCTGAAAACTGCGAAGATTTCACAGCACTAGGTTGGTACTCTCCCATCCAAGAATCAGTGAAACTGGCAGGGTGTGAGGCATTCAGGCTCCCTCAGTTCCTCCTACTGCCTTCCCTGACCCTGGTCACTTGCTTCTATTACCTCTCTTGGACCTTACATGCATTTGAATTAGAACACCATAGAGTACAGTGCTCTACATGTGCAGCAGCTCTAACCATGTCACTCTCTGTCTCTATGAAGCCTCTTCCAACAAAATTCAAATGCGATTGTATGTGCACACATAAACACACGCATGCACCAGAGCACCCTTCTTAACAGAGAGTCAGGAGGGTCTCTTATTTGCTGTCCTCACTTTGGACACAAGTCCCTTGATGATGAGTAGGAGAAAAGGAACATCAGGTAGTGGGGGAAACCCTAAGGAGGAACAGAGGAGAGCTTTAACTAAGAATAATGCTACTAGTGGAATGATGGCATGTGAGGAAAAGTAGATACTTCCAGACTGTCAGATTTTTCCATACAGCAAAATTAACTTTTCTAGTTTTGTCTAAAACTGGCCCCAGGAAATTTCAAATAGCACATCTCAGATTATCTAACCTACAAAGGAGTAGCCGGCCTTCCACCCACCCCCACCCCACCCCCGCCAAAAAACCAAGCGGTACAAAGCTCCACTGGGTACACATTTCAAAATATACATTCTCCTGTTTGGGCAGGCATCTGGCAACTTGCTCTGAGCTAGTGCACCCACACTTTTTTCCCAAGGTCATTGCTGGTGACAAGACCTTGTGCTCTTCTCACAAGCCAGAATGCAAACATAAATCAAGTCAGTGTAAGACGCCATCATCACCTCACTCAAATACACCTCGTCAAGTGAACTCAAACTTCAAGAAGATGCTCATTTGTTTGGTTTTGTTGATGTGAGGGTGATAGTGCATTTGGAGTTTAGTCATTGCACTAGGTCAGACTGTTAATCAAGCTTCCTATATAGAGGTTCTGAAGATATTGTGTAAGAAGGTCTGAGTTGTCTGGCTAGACCAGAGCTTGCACACTGCTATTGACTAGAAGTTCCGACACACAGAATCCAGGACAGATAAACCCCTCAGGACCAATACTGAGAGTAGCAACACCACGAGGGAAGGTAGGGGGGAGAAGCAGAAGAAAGGGGAAACCAATCTCAATGATGGACATACAGCCCCACTCCACCACCCAGGGGAACAAACAGCAGAAGTTTGGGTGAAGGGATACAGCAGAGGCGTAAAATATAAAACTAAAAAGTATGTATAAAGTATCAGTGGTTCACGTGGGTGGGAGGAGGGGAAAAAAGGAGCTCAAGGAGAAAGAACATGTTTGGAAATGATGATAGCAATGTATGTACAAATGTGCTTCATACAAATTGGTGTATGAATTGTTACAAGAGCTGTAAGATCCCCCAATAAAATGATTTATTTAAAATAAAAAGGACTGATTAGTGGTAGACAGGGGACTGGTTTTGCCACCATGACAGTGCACCTGCTCACACAAAAAAAACAGCATGCCTCTATCGCCCGATCTGATCCCAGCACACCGAGGCAAAATACTAAGGGTGTACAACAGAACAGGAAGGGGAACAGAGCAACGAAGTCCCCAGGGAATACCAAAAATAGACTTTGGGGCCAGGGCTAGCTGACCCATCATACTCTATGAGAAAACACTCCTAAAGGCCAACAAACAGTCCTTGAACTAACTAAAAGCTTTTCTTTCTTGTGTTTTGTTTTGCTTTTTGTCATTGGCTTGTTGGTGGTGGTGTTGTTCTTTTGTTTCATTTTGTTGCTTGGGTTTGCTCTGTCTCGTTTTTGTGCATGCTATGATTTCCACAGGTCTGTCTAAATGAGATAGGCTGGATGAACAATCTGGAGGAGAAAACAATGGGACTGACAGCTGGGGGAGGGAGATGGGAAAGGGGGGTGTAGGGAAAAAGGAAGTGCTGTTAACAAACCCAGGGACAAGGGAACACCAAGTGATCCAAATAGATGGTGAGGAGGGTGTAGGAGGCTTGGTAGAGTGTAACCAAGAGTAATGTAACCTAGAGGAATTACTGAAACACAAATGAAGGCTGAACATGAGAGTGGGACAATCAGAAAGTAAAAGGAAATCAAGGAAAGAGGTAGGAAGCAAAGGGCATTTATAGAGGTCTAAATAAAGCATGTGCATATGTAAATATATTTATGTATAACGATGGGGAAATAGATCTATATGCATATATTTATAGGTTTAGTATTAAGGTAACAGATGTACATTGGGCCTCCATTCAAGTACTCCCTCAATGCAAAAATACTTTGTTGTATTAAAGTGGCATTGCGTGATGCTCACCTCCCCAACACAATTGCTGGAGGCAAATGGGTGCATAAGCAAATGTGGTGACTGAAGTTGATGGTGGTCGGCTATCAAAAGTTATACATTCTGGGGTCTTAAAAGCTTGAAGTTAAACAAGTGGTCTTGTAGCTGAGAAGCAACAAAGCCCACATGAAAGAAGCACACCAGCATGTGTGATCACGAGGTGTCGGAAGAATCAGGTATCAGACATCATCGGAACAAAAAAATCATATCTTTGTGAATACGGGGGAGTGTGGAGTGAAAACCCAAAGCTCATTTGTAGATAATTGGACATCCCCTTACAGAAGGGTAGCAGGGAGGAGAGGAGCCAGTCAGGGTGCACTGTAGCAACAATGAAACATACAACTTTCCTCTAGCTCCTAAATGCTTCTTCCCCCACAACTAAAATAATCCCCATTCTACCTTACAAATCTAGCTAGACCTGAGGATGTACACTGGTACAGATAGGAACTGGAAACACAGGGAATCCAGGGCGGATGATCCCTTCAGGACCAGTGGTGAGAGTGGCGATACGAGGAGGGTAGAGGGAGGGAGGAATGGAAAGGGGAAACCGATTACAAGGATCTACATATAACCATCTCCCTGGGGGACAGACAACAGAAAAGTGGCTGAAGGGAGATATTGTATAGTGTAAGATAAGACAAAATAATAATTTAGAAATTATTCAGGGTTCATGAGGGATGGGGAATAATTATCAGCTGATGCCAGCGGATTAAGTGGGGAGCAAATGTTTTCAGAATGATGAGGGCAATGAATGTACAAATATGATGTATGTATCAATTGTGATAAGAGTTGTATGAGGCCCCAAAAATTGATTATAAAAAAAGAGAAAAGAAATAACAGTATGAAAACATCCCCCCAAAAAGCATGCCTCTCTTGTCCCTCATATCCTAATCACCTGAACTCACTCCATGTGACTTCTTTCTGTTTCCATGAATGAAGGACAGTGGTTTGACAACACAGAAGAGGGGGGGAAAAAACAAGGGTGTCACCCAAACTGCTGAGTTTGAAAAATGTTTCCAAGAATGTAATCACAGATTAGACAAATGTGTGAAGTGTAATGGAGAGTACTATGAAGGGGATAAAAAATTTAAATGCATAGTTTTGAAAAAATTGTAGTTTTTGTCGGGTTCCCCCTAGTAGCTTCCAATTTCATAGCAACTCAAGCCATCACCATACATCAAACTGACAGAGAAGGGGTGGGTTTTGTGTGTAGGTGGTGTTGGTTATTGCACAGGGGCAAGGGACTTCTGGTGGCATAGTACCTTATGCCTTGGGTGTCAACTGTAATGTCAGCAGTGGGGAACCACCAGTCAGTCCTCAGAAGAAAAGGATGAGGCGTTCTACTCCCATAGAGTTAGCCTTTGGGAAACCCACAGAGATAGTTCTGCTCTGATCTCATAGAGTCGCTATGGCTCAGCATCGACTCCATCGAAGTGAGCTGACAAACTAAAGGCAGGAGATCTGAAAGAGGATGCGGAGACGTTGTCTCAGGTACTTTGGACATATTACTATGGTGGAACCAGTCCTGCAAGAAGGGCATCATTTTTGGCAGAGGGTTAGCAAACAAGAGGAAGACCCTTACTTAGGTGGATTGACACCGTGGCTGCGAGAATCGGCTCAAATACAGTAACAAGTGCGAGGATGGCGCAGGACTGGGCTTTGTTTCTCTCTCTAGTGCACAGGCCCCTATGAATCCGAACTGACTCCAGGGCTCTACAATATCAACTACTACAACCCTGAAGTTCAAACCTACCCAGTGGCTTCCCAAAAGGGAGGTGTGGCCATGTGCCTCTGTAAAGATGACAGCTAGGGAGCCCCTGCGGGGCAGTTCTACTCTGTGGCACAGGGGCAGCCAGGAGTCGGAATGTGCTTCACAGCAAAGGGTGTGCTTTGTCTCAGTTTGTGCCTGCTGCTGTTTATGCTATGCACTGAGTTTAACATGTGACACTCAGGAGCGAATGAATGGAAACACACCCATGATGCTTCCATGATGCCAGATGCAAGCTGACACTGTTTCTGAGTTCTGGGCATATTATTTTTTCAGAGATAATTTCCTGTAGCGGTGACACACCGAGTCCTATTTCATGTAAAAGCATCAGCAGCAGAGGAAAGCACTGCACAGAGAGAAGACTATGACACGTAACAGGCTTTCCATAGAGGAACAAAAGGGTGGATGTCTTGGGCTGCACTCTTTTCTTGTATACAGACAGTAAACAAGCTGAACACATCTCACCTAAGCATAACATTACAACTACTTGAAGCCCAGCTCAGGCATCTGGACAAGAGGCAGCAAGGAAGGATGGGAGAGAGTTAATGGGCTGGGCGTCCCCAAAGGTGCAGAGTGGGAATCAAGGGAGGATCCAGGACGAGCCAAGGCTTCTGGCAGAAGTCTGAGAGGAGAGCAGCAGAAAGGAGCTGCTCTCTGGGTCCTCACAGATGTAGCCAGTGAGAGAGCAGCAGTGCTGCCCCCTGGCGGTGCGCCGAAGGCAGGGCCGCTTCCCCCAGGGCTGGAGAGCTCTGGGGAAAGACAAATCCTGTCACTTTGGATGCCAAGTAAGGGGGCACTGTGTGCCGGTGGTGTACCTATGTTGGCCAAAGCGCTGCCCACTGTGCATTTGCTTCCCACAAGCACAGTTATCCTTCCTCGTGCATCCAGGAAAGACAGTTCTAGAAAAACACAAGCAGTAAAATAAAACACTGCCAGGTCTCGAACCATCCTCACCATTGTTACTATGCCCACTGATGTAGCCACTGGTTCGAGCTGTTTTATTGCCCGTCCTCCACTTTTTGCCAAGCATCATGTCCTTCATGGACTTGATGTCCCTTCAGGGACTGGTCTCTCCTGACAGCACGTCCAAAGATATCAAATGAAGTCCAGCCATCCTTTGTCCCCATGTTCTCTTGGCAGTCCTTGTACTTTTATTGCTCAGTGTCTGATTATTTGGGACCAGGCCTTATTGCTGCCCCTTCCTCACCTTGGCCCCCAATCCCGACCCCAAGCCCTGCACATCCACTGTGTGAAACCTCCTGTTCCTGTAACCATCCCTGTGCTTTTGTGTGGGGGGGTCTAGCTGGGTTCCCCTGGCAATTCGCCAGCTGCCCTTGGGAAAGTTCATGGAGTCGGCTAATTAGTAGAAAAGCCAAACGTCCAGCTGAGATTGGTTTACTCCCTAGCACCCTTGGGCAGGAGCACAGCCCCACTCCCGGTCCCAGGTAGCCAACGACCACACCTAGGTTCTCCGGACTTGGCAGCTGTAACATGTGGCCTGGGCTTCCCCTTCATTTCCTGCTCCTTTCTGGCTTGCTGTCTGACTTTTCTTTGCGGAATTAAAGCTGCAAATTGACAGGATCCCATAAACACTCTAAAGCCACAAAAAAACACCAAATGCCCACCCAAACATGTGAAACTTCCAAAAATCATCCTTAGAAGATTCCCAAACCCTAAACATTCCTAAACCCCATATATGCCCTGAAAACACCATGAAAGCCCTAAGAAAACCTAAAATGCTGGGGGAAAAAAACACATATAATATGAAAAATACCCTAAAATCCCTAAGGAACTCTGTAACATCACTAAAAACACCATATTGTGCTGAAAAATACCTATACACTCTAAAAAACCACCCCTAAATCCCTTAAACACTCCCTAAAATCTTATAAAACACCCTAAAAACCCCAAACCACCCGAATGCCCCAAACACACCTTGAACGTCCACAAACAACCTAAAAGCCCTAAAAAATCACATGCCACCAAAAAGCCCTAAATGACCGCAAAATGCCAACTCATAGCCACCCTATAGAGGGCTTCTGGAGCTGTCAGTCTTTTATGGGAACAGCTTTATCGTTCTCCCAAGGAGAAGTTGGTAGGTTTGAAACCCGGACCTCATATTTAGCAGTCTAATAATTGCTGGACAGTGCCACCAAGGCTCTACTGGTGTAGTGGGTTACACATTGGGCTGCTAACCTCAAGGGAAACGGTTCAAAACCACCACCCACTCCTTGGGAGAAAGAAGAAGCTTTCTTTCTATTCCCCTAGATTTCTCATTGAAGGTGTAAAGTAACCTGTTAAATGCTCGCAGTGGCAGCAGCAATGTCTCATAACCATGGGGAAATGTGGTTCAGAAACTTCAGAAGCAAGCATCCACCAGTAGGTGACTGACCAGCAGTATTGACTTGGGCAAAGAGAAGGTGACATGGAAGGGTAAGGAGAAGAATGCGTGCAGAGGGCAGGTTGGCAGCTGAGCCTAAGTCCAGTAGAAACAACAGCAGAATGGCCTGTTCCTGGAAGGGCCACAGGAGATGGTGCGACTTCATGTAGCCCCCACTTACATGTGTAACAGCAGCAATTGCCTGAACACGTGGTCTCCCCAGGGAGGAGCCTTTGTGTGGTGTTAAGATGCTGTTACTGTCTGTTGTACTGTGGTGGCCTGCATTTGGCTGTAATGGTGGAAATTTTGCAGCCAGTAGTTCAAATGCCTGCTGGGTCACTCACTGCAGGTAGACTTCAGCAGTTTCCAGACAGAGACGAGGGAGGAGGACCTGGTCTTCCACTTCTGAAAGAACTGGCCAGTGTGAACCTTGTGAATGGCAGAACACTATACCTGAACATGAGTACCGCAGGCTATAAGGCATGATGGATTGACACAGTGGCTGCAGCAATGTGCTCAAACATAGGATAGTGCTGGCCTGGAAAATAGTTCATCGTCCATTAAAAAAAATCATTATATAGGGGCTCATACAACTTTTGTTGTTGTTTTTCCCTAAAGGAGAGCAGTGTATTGGTACACTGAGAGGTATATAGATCAATGGATACGAACAGAAAAGCTACACATATATTCACCAGTCAACAGGAAACTAGCCTTCGAAAAAGGACACAGAAATATCCAAAGGGACAAATTCTGCTTGCTCAACAAATGGTGTTGGACAAACTGAGATACCGTATGTAGGAAAATGAAGCAAGCCCCAAACCTTCCCCCATGCACAGAAATTAACTGAAGAGGGGTTAAAACCTGAAAGTAAACCTCCGGGCTATCATAATCATTTTTTCGATGACCTCATCGGTCAGAAATCATTGTAGGAACGCCAAAGCGTTCTTGTGTTCAACGTCTACATACATAGCAGGTGCTCCAGTAAAGGGGAATCTTGGTGGAGCTGGCTCATCCATTCCTGAAGAGAGTAGAGCACCACGTTGGCCCATCACAGAGCTCAGGTGTAGAATCTTCCTCACTGTCATCCTTTATCTCAGCAGTGTCAGTGTTGGATTATGAATTTCCCAAAGAACCAGTATCGCTCAATTCTGTGCACAATGCTGACTCACTCTCGCTGTTATTTCACTGGTCTAAAAACCCATTTAGGTTAAAATGACACTTTTTTGATGCCATGACCTAAAATTTTTAGTGAGAAAATGTTCCCAATGACATTACATGGGTCTTCGTCTAATCCTGATGCCATGTTCTTTTTCACAGAGACCAGCTTCTTGTATAAATTGCTCAGCATACAGATGGAATAAGAACAGTGAAAGGATACAACCCTGATGCACACCTTTTCTGATTTTAAACCATGCAGTATCACCTTGTCCTGTTCACAGTCTCACCTGGTTCTATCTCTTGGCCTTTGCATAAGCTCCATATGAGTACAATGAAGTGTTGTGCAATGCCCATTCTTTTCCATGGTATCCCCAAGATTCACCTCCTTCCACTCGTGGTTTCCAGAACGTGGGGTTGGGACAAAGCCTGGATAGTCTCATGGCAAGACCAGATCAGGAATGGAGCTGAGCCGGGAGCAGCTTTATTTGCTTGCTCCAGGGAAAGTCTGCCAATGTGACTAAGCCTCAGGGGCTTTCTACAAATGATAAAGGTGAATCCCTCTCTCGTTACCCACTGATCATCTCTGAGCCTCTTGCTCTCATATCCCTTGCACAGACCTCTACCATTAGATGGACAATTCGGTAACGTTTGAACACTTTTCTGATGCTGAGCCTGGGGAGCAACTAATAGCTGAGTAAATATTGATTGAAAGATGGTGAGTGGAAGAAAATAGCTTTGCCAGGTCCAGGTTGTGATGGAGATGAGAGTGTTACCAAATCCTGCTGTCCCCATGGTGGGTTTGCTGTATTGTGCCCAGTCCTGAAAGTCTGAGCCAGGGGTTTTAACGTGGCCCCTTTCAAAACATATAGGTGGAATTCTTGGACCATGAGCTGTCCATAAAGCTTTACCAAGGAGATGTCCGCCCTGGAGCGAAACAACCCAAGAACCTAGATCTTCGTGAAGGTGTTGGTAAGGGATGCAGCGGAAATCATAAACTTGACTGAAAGCAAAAGAAACTTTGCCTTCATGTGCCTGCAGCTGGACGAAGTGGTGCTGGAGTACACCCTCCTTTGTGATTCTTCTTGTTCTTTTTATGAGCTGCTCCCTGGCCTGTGTAGTCCCGTAAATCTGGAAACTCTTTGCTGGTGGGGGCAATTGTTATATCCTCCCCCCAGATCCAGATGTCTTGTCCATGGTCAGTGTGCAATCCTTGTTTGCCAGAGGAGTGGGGCATCTAAAGGCAGGCAGGGGTCACATACTTTTTTTCTACACTTTCTAGAAAGACCAGAGCTAAACATCTTGCAGCCCTTTTCATGTCCTCATTCTTTTCTGTATTTATTTTCCATGAAAGAGGAGAAGAAACGCGACAGCATCTACTGACAGCAAGTCAAATGCCATCGTGTGTGTTCAGAGGGCAGGCTGGTTCTCATTTGCCTAACTCATCAGTCCCATCGTGCCATGTCCATGTTAGATTGTTTAGGGAAACAGATGACATATGTTATGATGCTAAATAAGCTGAAACAGTGCCAGGATGGAGGCAGAAGGGTTTTATTTGTTTGTTTTTAAATGAAGCATGGCTTTCTAGTGACTTATTGTGGTGGGGAAGGGGGGCACCGAGAGCAACAAGACATGGCTGTGACAGTGGTCTGGGAATTGAGACAAATCATTGCTTCTGCAGCAGAGATGAGCTGCCTCTGACCTGTCAGTTACTTGAAGGGAGACTCTGCATTTGGTCAGACAAGTCTCAGTTGGAGATGGTACCAGCTTTCCTCCTGAGCCTCTGTGGTTCCCTTTGAACTACACAGGCCCGAATCGCTTTTAGCTGAGCAACAGCAAATGGCAACACAGACTTGCCATATTGCTCTTTTGCGTACACTCTTTAAAAATCATACTAAATATACATGCATCAAAACATTCGTCACTTCCACGCTCTACAAGATTATAATTAAGTGGCATTCTGCATGTTGTTCATATATCATCCTTACCCATTCCAAAATTATGTCATCACCCTTATGGAAGCTCAGTATCGTCTCAGGGATGGCACTTCCCCTCCAGGCCCTACTGGGTTAGGCTGGGTTGACTAGAGAAATAAATCCAAGGACACTCATATAGGTATAAGAAAGACTCCACCTCACTTATTTGTCCAATTGACATGGCATTATGTAACAACCATACTTACCTTCCTACCTATCCCTGGAAACAATTGGGAGATGTTTGTCTCTATTCATTTTCCTAGCCTAGATATTTTTTGTAAGTGGAATTAAGCAAAATGTGTCCTTTTTGAAGCTGATTTATTTCACTCAGCATAATGCTTATGAGGTTCATTCCTCTTGTAGCCTGTGTCAAGAGTTCATTTCTCTTTATGGCTGAGTAGTAGTCCATTGTATATACCGTAGGCAACATGTTTGACTTATCCATTCACCTATTGATGGGTATTTAGACCGTTGACACGTTTGCGAGATTGGGAATAATGTTGCAAGGGCCATCTGTGTATTTGTATCTATTTATGCGCTTGCTTTTAATTGCTTATATCCTTCATTTCCTTTTCTTTCCTTGTTAGACTCAGTATGATCCCCTTCTGCCCCTCCTCTAGCCTCACAACCTCTGTGTCTGATGTGCCAGGATCTCACCAGAAGCCTTAACACCAAGATTCTGAGCCCTGACTGACCATTCTGACCATCCAGGGAATTGAATATTCCGGAGCACACAGAAGATGAAGTTATCAAAACTCCTTAGGCATAACCGAACAACTGGAGGGAGTGCTTTATTGGGCTGGGGGGCTGGGGATTATAGTTGTGAAGGACACCAAGAACAATTGTCATTACCTAGACTGTAAAGACTATGTTCGACATCCATGCTGGTGAGTAGCAGCTGGATTTCAGAAGCTCACAAGTGGCCATCTAGGTGGCAAGTATTGTCACCCTCACTCTGGAGGAAAGAGTGGTGAGTGGACCACATGAACATTAGACTTCATGACTCTGAGCACAGAATAACTAGATGATCTCCAACTATCAATTCCAACTTCTTTGAAAGGGATCACATCCAAAGGTCCTAGATAGTGAAGCAAAATTCACAGTCATAAAAGAGACCAGGCTTATTGGCTGGATAGGGACTAACAGAACCTCTGAAACGATGGTCCTTATTCACTAAGTTTGAAAATGAACTCCTACCTGTGGTTCAATATTCAGCCAAATAATAGATTGGTCTATAATGGGAGCAATTACACAAGTGAGGCACGCAAACCTGAAAACAGCAAACCATTTGATCTCAAAAGGGCAGTATTAATCCAAGGCCCAAGTTCAGAAGGGTAGGAAGAGAGGAGGAAGGGAAACAGAAGACATAAGTAGGGAGTGGAACAAGTCATATTATATTGTGGAGATTGCAATAAGTGGCATAAAACACAATGGGTATGAATTGTTGAATAAAAAACTGATGATCTTGGTAAACCTTCACCTAATTCACAATAAAAACTTATGAGAGAGAAAAAAATCCAAGCACCTAGGCTGCATTCCAGGCCAATAAAATCGGACTCAGTGGAGATGGGACAAAGATGTCTTTTGGACAGCTCTCTGGCGATCCCAATGAGCACACAGGCTGATACCCACCATCTGGAAACTATGGGGTAGCTGCTTCTCCGGTAATGCCTCGGGGGAGCGCTTGGGTCCCTTAAAGAATGCGGGATGATGAAGGGGCAAAGGTCATCAAACCTCACCCACAGCTTTACACTGGGGGGCTGCTCTCTGAGGAATGTGGGAAGGGTCCACTTGCATGCTGTCTCTGTGCAGCAGATCCAACAGACTCAACACCTTTCCAAAGCTGGCAAGAAAGTCCGAGAGACTAGATGTGGGCACCACGCTGTGAGTTTCCCAGAAGGCACGAGACAGATCGAGAGCAGTCACAGGAACACAGACTCCTCCGGAAATGCCGCCATGCGCAGAACATGCATCTCTAATTTCATTTCACACTGACTCAAGCATTCAGTCCTTTTTACGAAAACCCAGCTTCTCATTACAGTAACCGGTTTAAAATGACAATCTTCTGTTGAGCAAGTCTAAGAAATGACCTTCCTTTATTTTACATGGTATAAAAATTCAGTTTCCTAGGCCGATGGGCTCTAGGGACAGGTGTTTTTATGTACTAGACATGGCTTTCAAAGTTCTTCAATTGCCTAAATTAATAACGACTTTTTTCCTTTGGCTTTTCTAAGGGACACATTAATTTCAATCTTTTTCTAAGGAAGTGAATCTCTAGCTATCTCATTTGGATAACTTTCTGCCTTCAGAGTAGAATTTGAAATAATCTGCAAGGTTACCCCTTCCCCACCCTGCCCCAGCAGCCCAGCCTCTTTCTTCCTTCCAGCCTCCAGCCACCGGGGTTTGGTTGGGAAAGGAGATGCAGAAGGGAGTCTCTGGATTTTTCTATCAAAAGGTTGGCCACAACCCCCAGTAGACCAAATGTAATTCATTATGGTGGGTTTTGGTTTTACTACATTAAGAGTTATCCTTAGGGAAATTACAAACAAACAGAAATAGGAAGACTTTATATTTTATTAACGGATGTACTGCTCAGTCTCATTATATTTTAAAAGACAAAGTATAAAAAAAAAATCTGGCTCCATTTAAAATGTCCTGACTAGCAGAACTTAAAATACACAAATCTTAACATGAAAGTCTAGATGAATAAATAAAATAAACAACGAAACAGCTTTCTCAGGAAAAGCCATAATAAAGAGCTCGACTATTTTTTGAGCTGTTTAAGATGCTCGTGTTAAAGGGAAAAGAGTATCATTGTTGACTTTGAAATGTAGAACCATTTGCTTAATTCAGTGATGCTAAAATGGGCAGTTTGGCTGAAGAAAGAAATTGGCTTGTAGCATTTGATGAGCAATTTCTTCTTTTGAATATAGAAATGACCAGGGATGTGGACACGCTTTTTATTCTTTTGAGGACCCTCTAACCAAGAAATCTTTTAAATGATCATTACACAGTGAATGCCTGGAGGCTCTGGAAACTATTTATTTTGACATTATTATAAGCTCAAAATGATTCACCAATGCAAAAGAAGAAGAGAAAAAGCAATTACATACTAAGCTGTAAACACTGGAAGCTTTTCTGTGCTGAAAATAATTGGACAGAGTTTTTTCTTTTTTTAAGTAATAGTGTCCAAAGAGATTCAATGATCTTATTGCTTATGGATTTGGAGCTTAACTATATTCCTTATTTTAAATTTGATATTAGAATAGCAAGATTATAGACCTTGATACAATGTGACTTGGAGAAGTATCGTTTCATTAAATTATCAAGTTAAGGCTCAAGGAGCCTGGTGGAATGTGTGTGACCATGAGGCCAGCCAGTTGGAATCCGCTATGGCTCACAGAGAAAGATGCGGTTCTCAGCTCCTGTAAAGATTTAGAACTTCGGGAACCCACAGGCATAGTTCTACGTTGTCCTTTCAGGGGTCCTCAAACTTTTTAAACAGGAGGCCAGTTCATTGTCCCTCAAACCCGCTGGAGGGCCGGACTATAGTTTAAAAATAAAACTATGCACAAATGCCTATGCGCACTGCACATACCTAATTTGAAGTAAAAAAAAAGGGGGGGGCAAAAACACCCGGCATGCTGAATAAATGTCCTCTGAGGGCCATGTGGTCCGCAGGCCATAGTTTGAGGACCCCCTAGATTGATATAAGTCAGAATCGACTTGATAGTGTTAGGTTTCTGGGGTGGTTGACCTCAGTTCTTGCTTAGCAACGCTGAAAGAATTCATATGGCAGAAGCACTTTTGTAAATCCAAGTGAATGTTATGAAAGAAAGTTTCAGGTATCGCAGTCCCCAAAAGTCCCCACTATCTCCGGAAAGCACGCCGGGCTGCATGGCAGGGGTGGGGAAAGTTTGCAGCTGAATATGGCGGTTTCATGGGAGGAATACCTGAGCAGGAGTGCAGAACCAGCTGAGGAGCCACGGCAGGAACCCCCAAGGGCCTCACCCTCCACTTGCAGAGCACGTGAACAAGGGAGGGCGACAAGGAGCCCAGGCCTACTTCTATCACCTCCCAACACCACTGGAGGGCATTGGTCGATCGTACTGGTTGATTTTGGTGCACTTTTGTGAAGTCCTATTCTGTATGACCAGGTGGACCTTCCACCTGGGTCTACATGACTTGGGTCAGAGCATGCTCAGTTCTGAATTTTGCCATAGGTATCTAATGAGTGTGCCTGATTTATTTCCAACCCCTTTGTTGTGGCCCGGACAGCTCATTTTCGTTTAGTGCTGGCATTTGGGAAGACAAGCCCTAATCTAGCAACCTGTCAATAGCAGTAAGTGAATGGAATTAAAACTCAACTCATAGCCATAAATTCAATTCGGACTCATAGCGACCCGAGAGGACAGGGCAGAATTGCCCCCTGAGGATTTCTGGGGCTGGAATTCTTTACAGGAATAGAAGTCTCTTTTTTCTCCCTCCCAGTGGCTCCAAAGGACTGACCTTGCAAGGAGATGTCCAGCGGGTGCCTGCAGGCTCCTTCATTGAAAATCTCTGCTAGTTTATGAAGCGGGAGGGAAATTTTGAGGAGGCCGTCTGCGGCAGAGTTAACTCCCCATTAAAGCCAATGAGCTTTTCCACATCTCTCAAAAAACAAACAAAAAAACCTAAAGTGACTACTTCAGATTAATATGCTGTAGGTAGAACCACCTCCCACTCAGCAAACCAAACCAATCAACCAACCAACCAAACAAACAAAAACACCCCAAATCCTGTTGCCTTCAAGTCAGTTCTGACTCATGCTCACCCCTTGTGGTACAGAGTACAATTGTTGCATGAGGTTGTCTAGGCTGTACCCTTTATGAAAGCAGATGACCCCTTCCTTTTGTGGTACAGCTAGGTGGGTTTGAACTGATAACCTTTATATAAGCAGCCCTATCCAGCGATCTATGTCAACTAAAGTGTCAAAGCATGTAAAGACTGATCCACAACCCCCACTTCTCTCTTCCTCTTCTGTGATGACCTGGAATCCACCTTTTGATCTGGTGGCACCATATTTGTGAAGCAGCCCGAATCACTGACGGACGGTGTGCAGGACAAACACCCTGTAGAATTGCCCTTCCAGCGTCAGAATTTGCATGAACAAGAAATAAACTTCTAGATTTTAAGCCACTGAGGTTTCAGGGGTAGCTTCTTTCTGAAGAACAGACTAGGCTATCCTGCCTGATCATCTCTTCACAGGGTTTTTGTGGAGAGCTACCGGAGCAGCTCGATCCAGGGGAGCTGCCAAAGCAGATACCTACACTTTATCTGGGATTGTAGGTTGTAGTACCAAAGTTTTTATTTGCCCGGGAGGCACTGAGTAAATTTTTTTTCTTCTGAAAACAGGACAATATGTAAGTAAGTTTGGAGACATATGTAGCTGGAGCTGAAAGTCCTCTTACCTTGCAGTTTTCTTTGGTAGAGATAGACTTGTTCTTAATGAAACCCATGACAGTCAGTGTCACAAGTGACTTCTGAGGAGAGGCCAAACAGCTAAGTCAAGGCCAGCCTACCGTTCTCTTAAATGCTGTCTCATGCTCTCATCTGCTCTGACGTGTTTGCTCAGGGGCATGTGGCAGCCACTGGGCGGGCCTTACCATTGGCACTGAAAATCATTGTAGGGGATATTAGAGGATTTACATCAAGAAGACCTGACTTCCTGGCCATTGCTCGGGGGCCACAGTTCCCAAGACAATCAGTGTCAAGGGCAAAACAAAATAAAACATGACGAGGCCTCTGGGGCTGGGTTGAGCTGGATATGTAACCAAAGCCCCCTTCTACCAGGATCTTCCCAAGAGGAGATTGCTCTTTTCCATAGCTAAACAATTTTGTTTAACACACGTTCTGCTGGGGAACCTTCTGGGAAGCAGAAGAAAATAAATCTGCCTTCCTTTGAATTAAGCTGGGTTGGGTCCAAGCCCTGTGTAGTGTGTATTCTTATCATAACATCTAAAGGAGTCTCATTTCACCATTCTTAGCTATTAAAAAAAAAGTTCCAGGCACAATAATTCAATTTAAAATTATACACCAGGAGTAGTTCATATTTAATACACTTTATACAGGTATTACAGGTACAAGGGACGTACTTGTTAACTGCCAGGTTGCTGGCTTGAACCAACCAGCTACTCCACAGGAGGTACTGTGTTTCTGTGAAGATTTTCAGCTTGGAAGCCCACTGGGAGAGCTCTCCTCTGGCTTGAGTCTGAAGGTGCTTGACAGCAGTAGCCTTTTGTTTTTATAGAGGTATAAAGCTTTCTTTCTTTCTTTTTTTTTCTCGGTATAAAGCTTTTTAGAACAACAAAAACAATTCCTTTTGGAAGTAAGCCAGAGATAAAACCACAAGTTACATGCTTTACTTTTTTTCTGTCCTGCTGCTGGCAGCCACCCTTTCATCGATTGTGCACACCAGCATGCTGGTGAAGTGGTGAACTCTGCGCTCTCACTCCCCTGGCTACACACTCGGTCTCCTCACTCATCGTGTGGCTTCACCCAACGCACGGAGCCTCCTGCAGGCTCCTCACCCTGTGTGTGTAAAAGTGCGAAGGAGACAGACTTCCTCAGAGCTGTGCTTTAGAGAGAATCCTCCTCACATTCTCAGCACCGCCTTGAATAGGGCAGCACTGCACATGACATCTACTTGATGATTGTTGATGGTGTGGTGGTGTGTTTGTACGGATAAAAAAAGAGCCCTGAATGGTTATGTAACAAGTAAGGGAATAAATAGATCTTCCTTCATCCACCTTCATCTTTCATTGTTCTATCACTCTCTGATTGCAATATTAGAGGCTAAAATGGGCAGAATTCCCACCTCTGAACAAAGTTTGTGCACATGGGTGTGCATGCTTGTGTGTCCATGTGAGTGTACCTGTACAATGTGTGTGCACGTGTGTGTGCACATGTGCACTGGAGCCTGGCAGCAGCAGGGGAGGCGCCTGTCTCTGTTCAGCAGTATCTGACGGCTGCTGCAGGTGTAATGAGAAGTGATTGTTGATCTGTTCAGGGAGCTCCTGGGGTGGACTCAGGGAAGGAGCAGCAAAGAAGACATACTCATCTCCCCCATATGTAGATGAGGTGATGGAGGTGGGCGGTAGAGGAGCAGCTCCTTAGTAATGAGATCACAGGGGAAAGGCCTTGGATGAGGTGCCAGACATCCCTGCTTTCCCAGAGAGGGTGGGGACTGGGAACGAGGCTGCATCCTGCCTAATCAGTTACAGTTGCTCTGTCGCTCTGGGGAGGGAGGCAGATGAGGCAGGGAGCTTCCGGAATCTCTCATCTCCAGTCCTTCTAGGTGGATGTGGGAGCGTGTGAGGACGGCCACACTGGAGGGTCAGGGTTGATCGCCTTGCAGTGTGGAGCCCGGCCTGGACCTGCGTTGTGCAGGGTGACCAAGGAGCTCTGAGGGCAGGGTTCTGGGTGGGGGCTTTGTCTACTAAGACCCACAGCCGCGCCCTGTGTCGCAATGTTGGCATGCAATGTGCAAAGACTTGAGACAATGTGAAATGGACCATCCACTTCACTTGGAAAGACAGGAGGGCTGAAAATCAGATTGGGAGATCTGATCTCGTTTGCTGCACAGTTGTGAGAGGAGATATTCCTGGCTTCTCTCATGTTGGGAACCGGGCATAATCAGCCTGACAAAACCAAGGCCATATTGCCTGCCCAGCAGGGCTAAAGCCACGTCACCTCAACCTTATCTTACCCTGACACACACCAGATGGCCCACCCTTGTCTGCTCCAGCACCGGACATTCCAACTGCAGACTTGCGGCCGCCTGCCCTGTGTGCTCTACACCCCCGCCCTTCCTTTTTTTTTATCTCCCCTTTGAACTCCCTTGTTTGCCTCACCCTTTATAGAGAGGCTTGTGTAGCAATAAACTCAGACCTTGACAAGAATCTGCTTGGTCTCGCTCCTCTCTCTCGCCCGTTTCTCTTTCAGGCTGGGTCCTCCTTGGAACCCCTCGAATAACTGAGTCCCGCGGGTTGGGGCACTCTCACACATGAAACTATATTCCTCCTCAGGCATCAAGGAGGTGATACGAATGCTTTGATAGCCTAGTATCTGTCAGCTGGGAGGCACAACATAGTGAGAGCCCTTATTAATCACTTGGAGATTAGCTGAGGGGTGGGAGAAGCCAGGCATGAGGCTTTCCAGGGCTGCTCAGCCTGCACAGGAGTCCTTTCCTGGGTTGGACAGAGGTGCTGCCATCTGAAAGCTCAGATAGAGCAGTTGGAAAATTAACTGACCTGGTACAAGATCTATTTACATATATCAAAAGATCCTGGGTAATAACATCTCATGTTTGTGCAGCATGCCACATTTGTCAAAGGGCTTTCTCATTTACTGTCTTACTTGGTCCTCAAACTAAGAGGCCTTTGGGCAGCTATTGCTGTTTAATTTTGGGCGTGGTAACAGCTTTGGGTATAGTACTGGGCTTGGAATCAGGCTGTGCAACCCACAGCAGGTCACTTAGCTGCTCTGGATTGGCTTTCTTCCTCTACGAAGGTCAGCGCTTGGACTAGACCATTTTCCCAGTGGCAGCTCTGCTGACATTTTGGCCAACATCGTTCTTGTGGGGCTGTGTTGTTCCCTGCACCAGGATGGCAGTGGGACTCCCTTCTTCAGAATGTCTCCAGGCATGGCCAAATGTCCCCAGCAGAGCATGCTGCTGGGCTGGCGCACGGCAGGATGATGCACTCAATGAGTTGGATTTTAAGTTTTCAGGTACTTTACATGTCTGCACAGGGAGACTACATCAACAATTACCCAGCAGTCAATGGGTCATCACTGACCCTCTCTATAATTCCAACTGAGATCATGAAGCACCGACTGAGTTTCTGAGCTTAGCACCCTGCATGGCACAAGTTGTTTAGCACTCAGCTACAAACTAAAAGGTTGGCAGTTCAAACCTATCCAGAGGCCTCTTAAACAAAATCCTGGTGGTCTGCTTCAGAAGAGTTGGAGCCATGAACACCCCATGGAGTGAAGAGATATAAACATGAATGTGGATGTGACTCTAGGTATAGCTACAACCGGGAACCATGGAATCAACTACATCATGGAATCAACTTCAACTCCTGGCCTCCTTGTGTGTCCAAGAAGAACTGTGCTCCCCAGGGTCTGGAAAGGCTGCTTGGTCTGAAGTAGATTTGCAGGCCCTTCTTTCTAGGTGCCGCTGGGTGGCCTCAACCTTCCAAGCATGCTATTAAAAGCCAATCCGTCACCTGTGTGCATCACTGAAGACACACAGACACAGGGAGCAATGCCCTGGCTGGGGCACTGGAACAGCGCTGGCATGCAGTGAGTGCTGCCCAGTTAGCGAACAGGTCTTCCCTTGGTACTTTCTCAGGTCTGTGTGAAGCTTTCTAAGCATCCAGAGTTCTCAGCCTGATTCTACTGCCAACTTGCAGTGTGGCTTCGAGCTAGTCTCTTGCCCTCTCTGGGCTTGATAACAAAAGCAGGGCAGGCCAGCCACAAATATCGTGTGGCTAGCAGGGGAAAGCAGTTGAGGACACAATTGCAGATGGAGTTCATCCTTTGGACTCATCGCCCCTCCTCCCTAACACCCCCCCCCCCACTACACACACACACCTTTTCAACTGCAACAGATGGGTTTTAACTTTCCGGCACCAGAAAAGCAGACCTTGAGTTTTTTCCTTTATGGAATGTAGGCCATCCCTGCTTATGTGTCACATTCAGTCCTCGTTCTTCTCCCTACTCTTGTCCCTCCTCCAGTCATCAACAAGTGACTGCAGGGCGGTTTCCCAGCAGGGCTGTGCTCAAAGATTCATAATGCTGGGTTTTCCTTTAGTTCTCCACAGTCTTGGGCTTGGAACAATCCAGGCATTTCCTTATCAAATGCTCATTTTAGGGGGGAAGGACGGGGGCACTGGAAACACCACATGGGGCTCAATCCTTTTCTGCACGTGTGTGAGGGGTTTCCAGGAGTTCGAATTTCAACTTAAGTGATTTATTTTTTGTTGTTTAATCGCGTGCCTGTCATCTGCTGGACATTTCTTCTACAGTGTTTTGTTGTTGTTAACCCCATTTCTAAGATCAGAGATAGAAGGGTCAGGCACAATAGGCAGTTAAATTGACTCAATATGGGGTGTGAATCTGCTTCTGTCTGGTTCCTCATAGCCCTCAGTCATTTTAATGCAGGTGTTGTGAAGGGTGTGGGTTCAGCAGCCACACACTGCCTCATCTCGCCTCCTCGTTGATAGGCTGTGTACCCTTATGTGAGTTGTTTAATCTCCTACCAAGCTTGTGAGAGCACTACTTTTATTAGCTTCATTTTACCGAGACTGTGAGAGGTCAGAGGAGCGAAGGCTTACATATTGCCAGGCATATAATATGCTAATGATAGTCAAGATATATAACTAAGCATTTCTCTGTTCTTGGTTCTGTCAGTACCTGGTGTGGCCACAAAGGAGAAACCTGGTTTCCTGCTATTTTGAGCATCTAGTGTGAATGGCAGGAGATAAGTCACAAGCTAATGAACCCTTGTGGTGTAGTGGTTAAGCACCCTGGGCCCGGCTATCAAAAGATATAGTGTCCAGGGTCTTAAAGACTGGAAGATAAACAAGGGGCCATCTAACTAAGAAACAACAAAGCCCACATGGAAGAAGCCACCAGCCTATCTCGACATGATCGCTGAAGACAAAGCGGGTGCATAAGCAAATGCGGGCATGTTTTCCTGATGTGCACTCACCCTTTACATAAAACTCTCTCTTATACATACGCGTTTCTGTGGATTTGTTTCGCTAAGGCACCCAGACTAACATAAGCAGCATGGAACGCATTTAAGAAGCCTAGACAAGGGCAGGGCAGGATATTTGGAGGGACTGGATCCAGAATTAGAGAGGAAGGGGTCCTGGAGGTGAAACGGGCTGCTAGCTCCCTGTCCCAAGGGGGACAATGAGACTGCTGGCTCCCATGAAGATTTACAGTCTTGAAAACTCCATATAGGGTCACTGTGGTTGGAATCCACTGGACGGCAGTGGCCTTTTGGGATTGAAGGTGGAAGCCACCAAAGAGCCTGCGGGGAGTGTGTGAACTTCTGGAATACAGCGAACAACCTCTGCACATCTGCTTTTCGTGCTGCCCAAGTCATGCATTGACATTTGTCCAAAAGTGAACCATCACAGCTGCTCTCTCAGGAAGCTGGGGGCTGAGCCCGCTGGTTCCACTCTGTCAGCATTTCTGGTCCGGGTACCTGCCCTCTGCCCCGGCACAGGCAATGGGCTTTTGGAAGCAGTGCTCCCTGGGTAGTGGGTGTGATTTGGCTCCTCTGGCCTAACATGATGAATGCTGAGAGGGGGTGGATACTAGGGGGTTAAGCTCCCTGACCTTTCCCTAGCCCAGGGGAAAACTTACTATTTAAAGTAAGTTTTAGACAGAATCTTTAGAAAGATAAATTGTTTACTTAATGTACACAATTACTCCCCAACACATCTGTTTTGTGTCTGCTCAACTCAACCTCATAGGCTATGGATGACCTTGAGCAAGTTTTTAAAGTCACAATGGGTTTCTACCAGGATTGAGAGTTCAGCTCTCTCAACTCTCCAACTGGTTATTAGCACCATAGTCTCATTTCTATTTATGGATTTACTTTGTTTGAGGGAAAAAAGACTCCCAATTCAACTTTATTTTATTAGGAACTCCTTTGCTATGTTTTACACAAGAAAAAGGCACAAACCGCTGTTCTGGATGAAGGAGAGCATCCGCATGAGGCCCCAATGGTGTCGGAAGGACCCACAGCCACAGTTACTTAAATAAAATGACACTCATTCTGTCCTGCTGACTCTGACTCATAGTGACTCTGTGTAGGGATCCTGAAGTTGCTACCTTTACAGGAAGCAATAACCTCATCTTTCTCCTGTGGAATGACTAGTGGCTTCGAACCAGCGATCTTGCTGTTAATAGTCCAACACTATCCAGCATCACCACCTGAGCTCCTGAAAGCTTAAATGAGACATGGAAAACAAACACCTTTGTCACAAAACTGTCCCTGAAGACGGATCAATTCATGGAGTTGCGGGAGGGCCTGTGAGAGCATGAGCGGGACCTTCATTGGGATGTGCACACGACCGTATATCGCTGAGTCTGGCCCGGGGAGTGGACGCAAGCTTTCCACTGCCGGTCAGCAGTAGGAAAGAACTCAATGGTGGCTGAATGTGTGGCCCCTCAAAATGGATTTAGGGTCTCCACATAGACTCTCACTGTGAGCCACAGCCTATTGCTCAAAATTTAAGCTTAAATATGACTTAAATGCCTAACATTCTGTTTCCTTAAACTAGAGTACTGCCAGGATCAACTAGAGGCCTGGATGACCTATCAGGTCTGAACAACGATCTCAAATCACTTCACATGATCCATTCCACCAGTCATGTCACCAGTCACACCTCCTCACTTACCCATTCCAGAGACTGTGCCTGTATAACCTATCGACTAACACATTCCCACATGTTGTGATTATGAAACCAACCATCATGCTGGAATAAGGACCAATCACGATGTAAGGGGCAGGGTCAATGGGAAAGCAAGATAGGGGCTGAGGGGAGCCAAGAGGGTCCCGTCACTCAATCCCTAAACCTGATCTAATGTCACTAGACTGGGGTCTTCCTCACATCTCAAGGGCACCCGATTCATGATTGAAATGAATTGTGCTTATTCAATCTTTGTTCTGCTTACCGTCCTGCTATGCTGCCTCCTCTTCTTGCTTTATGTGTGTGGCTCCCTCTGTTGTGGTGACAAATGGCTTGAGAGGGATTTGACATAGGGAGAAAGCCCACCCACATCAACTGTCACCAGAAGCAGACACTAAGTTCATTTCTCTCACCTCACAGAACTATGCACATCAGACACTGGTAGAGCTGCCCGGAAGGGGAACCCTTAGTGCAGTGGTTCTCACCCTGTGGGTTGCGACCCCTTTGGGAGTCATATGACCCTTTCACAGGGCTCGTCCAATTCATAACTGTAGCAAAATTACAGTGATGAAGTAGCAAGAAAATCATTTAATGGTCAGGGGGTCACCACAACAAGAGGACCTGTATTAGGAAGGTTGAGAACCACTGCCTGAGTGTGCTTAGGACTTTGCTGCCCTCAGGGTCACCAGACATTCCTGAAGGCAGAGTCACTGCAGGAAGCCCTTCTGGGAAATGCCCTGAAGCCAGGTCTCAACCAACTCCATCCACCCTCACCCTCCTAGATCCTAATCATAGGCTGCATGGAAATGCTCCCTGCCACTTCAAAGACTGTAAGTCCATGGGAGCAGAAAGCCTTCTCTTTCTCCCTTGGAGTGGTGGCTGGTGAGTTCAAACTGCTCACCTTCTGGGTAACATAACCCACAGACCAGCTCCCCCTGAGCTCAGTTAGGTTTGCCACACAGCACACATTGTTGGGAACCTTCTGAAGTAGCTGTGCCATGTGCAGGTTGGGGGATTTCGCACAAGATGCAGAATTCCACCCTCTCTTGGAAAAAATAATTTTTGCAATAGCCTTGTATTCTCTTCTGGATCTGAGTAGCAGCTACTCTCATGCAGTCCTAGCACATACATGCTAGGTCTTACGCCGAGTCTGCTCCATGCTTTCCTGTGTCCTATGTGGCGCTGTAGGCACCCAAGGCATGGACTCTGCAGCCTGGGTTCAAATCTCTCCTTTCCACTTCCTCACTGTGTGGTCATAGGCTCATGACTTTATCATCCTGTGCCACTGATTTTTCATCTGTAAAATGAGGCAAGAATAGAGTCCACACATAGGCTTCTTAAGTGAAATAATTGAATTATTATATACAAAAAGCTTAGAACATTGCTCGGCATCTTGCAAATACTGTTAGGTAGCTTAGCATAGGGAGTGGGTCATCCATTACATATGCTCAGGTTCAAACTTCCGGCCAGGAAGGGGTGGTACACCTAGGTGGGTGTTACACCTGGATTGGCCCATCTGAGCCAGGTGAATTCAATCCAGCCAATGGGGTTGACCAGGACCATCAACCATGCCTCCCTGTGGAGGAATTGAAAAGGCAGGATCTTGACCTCTCCGATGTCTCCCTTCCCCCACTTTTCTGTTGTCCGTTCCCCAGGGAGGAGGTCACATGTAGATACTTGTAATCGGTTTCCTCTTTCCAATCCACCCTCCCTCTACCCTCCCACTATCACCACTCACAAATTATCAAGGTTTCTTGAGGGATGGGGGAGTGGGGAGGAAGGGGTAAAAATGATGACTCGATTGATGCCAGGGGCTTAAGTGGAGGCAAATGTTTTGAGAATAATGAGGGCAGTGAGTGTACAATGTGCTTTACACAATTGATGTATGTATGGATTGTGATAAGAATTGTATGAGCCCCTAATAAAACGATTTAAGAAAAGAAAGAAAAGGCAGGATCCTGGAGCCCACGTAGTGACTTTCTCTCCAGCAGCTTCTAGGCAAGCTGTGCAGGGGTGAGGGGCCCTGAGGTGCCTGTGTAAACCTGAAACTTCTTCTCTCAAAAAACTCACTTGGATCACAATCCAGGCTGCGGAGTGAATTCTTTCTCACGCGAAGCCAAGGACTGAGGTATATTTCTCCCACGAGTGATCTAACAATAGTATCTCTTATTATATCATTAGGAGCCCTGGTGGTGTAGTGGACTATGCATTAACCTGCTAATCGCAAGGTCAGGGGTTTGAACTGACTAGCCCCTCCGTGGGAGAAATATGAGGTTGTCTATTTCTGTAAGGCAATGGTTCTCAACCTTCTGAATGCCGCCACCCTTTAATACAGTTCATGTTGTGGTCACCTGCAACCATAAAATTATTTTCATTGCTACTTTATAACTGTAATTTTGCTATCGTTATGAATTGGATGACCCCTGTTAAAGGGTTATTTGATCCCCAAAGGGGTCGCGACCCACAGGTTGCGACCCCTGCTGTAAGGATTTAAAGTCTCAAAACCCCAAAGGGGCAGATCTTTGTCCTATTGGGAGTCAATAAAATGGTAGTTAGGTTTTTTTCTGCATCAGTATCAGATTCTGGTGGCAATCTCAGTCATCCTGCATTGTGGTCTGGTTTGAACTCCGGAAATGACTGCCCTGGTTTGAGGTGAGGGCCACGGTGCTTCAGTGGTAGACCTCTCATCGACTTTCACCGGGAAGACCCGGGTTTGATTTGCAGCCAATGTGCCCCAGACTGTCAGTGAAGGTTTGTGTGTTGCTATGACACTGAGCAGGCTTCAGTGGTGTTTCCAGACTGAAACAGAATAATGAAGAAAGACCTGATCATCCCCATCCACACATTGACCTATGGCCCACCACTGTTGGCTTCCTCTCCCAGTCCTGGTGGTAGCACAGATAGGCACAGTTTGCTCCACTGCCCATGAGGTGCCCATGAGAGGCTGACGCGACAACCACAGTCAAGATCAACAGCTTAAACTCCATTCTGGGTCTATGGAAACAAGAACAACCTTCTGAATTGAGGTCGCATTGCTATTTGGGACTGGGAGGATGCCTTTGTGATATGGATTGCACTCTGGATCCTAAGGGGGACTTTAAAACACAGTCACATAGCAGCTCTGGAAATTGCCATAGTGAGAAGGCAGGTTTAAAAAAAAAAAAAAAAAAAAGCTTTTACTGGCTTGCTCAAAGGAGGCTGCGGGTAGATTGGGGGGTGGAAAACTCCTCTGGAAATGGAAAATTTTTTATCCTTACATATGCATCATTTCTTCTGGTCCTGAAAGAAAACACAAAGCAGACGAGAGGAGGAAACGGAGACTGGCAGTCATCTTGTTGGTATTCCCACACCACCCTCTCCTTAAGCGCTTGCTGCCATCTCATCCAACTCCACTCAGTGTATTTTCACCCGGCAATGATGCAGAAATGTCTGCGTACTCCAGTTTTATTGTAGTCGGGCAGCGTTTATGGCTTTGACGTTCAACTGAGCATGGCAGGACGTCTAGAAGCAATTATAACCAGCATCTGCTCTGTCTGTGCGATGGGCAGGCAGTGACGGATTCCCAGCCTCCGGAACACTAGTGTTCCCTCCCAGCTCAGGATAATGACGGTGACACTCGGCCCCCTTGTTGTCTGGGGAGCTCAAGGAGCTCTCCTCTGAAACCTCAACTTATGGGCATTTCTTTGAGTGAAGACATCAAATTAGTGACTGGAAAGGAAGGCGTAGGAGATGATTATTGGCCACAAGACAAGCCTCAACCGCCTCCAGAGAGCATGTCTCCTAAGTGCAAAGTGTGGAGAGGGAGGAAACAATTGATCACAAATGGAATAGACTCTGAGTCTCGCCACACAATGTGTGTGTGTGGTCACTGAGGCGGCAACATTATGACTGGGGATGGATACGGTTTGTGCAGCCGTGATTGCCATCCAGAATGTGGCATGCTATTGTGAAAAATGATTTTTTATTCTGAGCAAATCTCTGCTTCCACTTGCTTTAATGCTTCGCCGGAGAGCAGGGGACTCTGGGAGGGGTGGGTGGCGCACAGGGCTGGGCTGACCTCAGGAACTCATGTGTAAAGGGCTTTTTCTCACTTGGAAGCAGGCTGTTCTTTCTGGTAAAGCTTGTTTGTGAACCTTGCCACATCTGCGTCCGAAGAGGGAACTGAAGGTGACAAATGCCACGAGGAGCCCCGGGCACATCTTGTTTCATTTGAATCCCAGTTTTACCTTTCCTCCTTTCTGGGTTCTGAAGCATCAGATGGGTGCCAAACGCTTCCACGGACAACTAAAGCTGAACAAGGTGGAGGCAGATGAAGAGCAACGGGAGGTTGGTGTTTGGGAGACTGAATACTTGGGCTTCCTAGGCCAGTCCAGTTGGTGGTTAGAGCCCTGTTTCAGATTCCACTGTAATCTCCTAGTGTCCAAGGACCAAGTGGCTCCTAAGTCCAGAATTTCTGTTACATGTGTCACCAAGGAGGAGTTGGGCTAAAATGCATTGAAGAATAAAGCAGGAGCTTGGCTTATGAATCCACTCTCTGATTCTGAAATTTCAAAGGCTCCGTGCACAGACATTTCAACACTGAAAGCACAGCAGGGAAAACCAAAGACTTGGGCTTCCTCCTTGTCCCTCTTTTCGGGCTTTTACGGTTTTCCAAGGCGCCTCCCTGAGCCGAGTGTTGTATAGGTCAGGTTTAAAGATGTCCTAGTTCCGAGGGACTTGCTGTTCTGCTTTCTTTTTCAGGGAGACCTGGTTTCTTGTCTTGTGGCCAAACACAGAGCACAGATGTCTGTGGGCCTCCTCCCTTTCCCCTGACCTTTGCTCTCTTCTCTGGATACACTACTGACCTGTTCTCCCTTACAAGATCTGAACTGCTCACAAACTTCGATGAATTCTCATCCTAGCAAGAAGCATCTGAGCATCTTATTAGAGCCTGTATGAGTTCTGTTCTGGATGCTTATTTGTGCAACTTCAGGGTCTGGCATGGAAACATTCCATGTCCACAGACCCGCACAAATAATATAAACTCCAACAGTAGTTTAAGGTTTAAGGTGGTAACAGGGAACGCTGGGGCCTGTGGCTCCTGGTGAACCTCACAGGCTGTCTAAAGGGGCTACTTCCATCTCAATGTAACCATACAGGAATGTAGACCTGTTAGGTAGCAAGACAAGGGGTTGTTCCTCTCCATGCTTAGGGGGCCCCCTACAGGAGGTTGGAAGCCAATGCAGGCTAAAGGGCATGCACCAATTCAAGGCCAAGCCAGGAGAGCTTAATTGACGCCTCACAGCTGAAAGCCCTTAAAAGGCTGGAACCTTCCCTTCAGCTGCTTCTCTGCCTTCCGCTCAGCAGGGCTGGGTGTGCAGTGTCATAAGGGTGCCCGTGTTCAGTTAACTGTAACGCCGGAACCTTCTTCTCTCCTGTATATAAACCCACTCGGATCACCAACCAGGCTTTGGTGTGAATTTCTTTCTAGTGTGTAGCCAAGGACCGAGACATTTCCCACCCGAGAAACCTACAGACCCAGACTTACAATAAACCCATATGTGTGTGTGTGTGTGTGTGTGTGATACACACACACACACACACACACACACACATATGGCAAGAGGTGAACAGGTCTAGCCAGCAATGGTGAAGAGGGCCCTGGGATTGAGATTGAGAACGATTCTGAAGTAGAATCCATAACCCTTAGAAATGTATTGGCCTGCTATACCAATCCAATTACCCTCAACCTTCTTCAAAGAATTGGAAAAACTGACCACCAACTTCATATGGAGAGGGAAGAAACCCAGAATTAGCAGAGAACTCCTCGAGAAGAAGGACACAATTGGAGGACTCGCCCTACCTGATTTCAATGCCTACTACACAGCTACAGTGGTCAAAACAGCATGGTACTGGCACAATGATAGACACTCAGACCAGTGGAAAAGAATAGAAAGCCCAGGAGTAAAATCATCAGCATATAGACAACTGATCTTCGACAAGGGTCCCAAAAATGTCAAGTGGGAAGCAGATGCCCTCTTTAATAAGTGGTGCTGGAAACAATGGATATCCACATGTAGAAAGTTGAAATAAGACGTCTACCTCACCCCATGCACAAGAATACACTCAAGGTGGATCACAGATCTAGAAGTCAAACCCCAAACCATCAGGACCATTAAGGAGGGAATCGGGACTAATCTCAGCGTACTGGCCCAGGGAGCACATAGGCTCACTGCAACAGGGAAGGGGACACACACAGGTGAATTGGAAATCGACAAATGGGATCTAATAAGAATAAAATGCATGTGCACCTCGAAAGACTTTGCCAAGAGGGTGACAAGGCAACCCACAGACTGGGAGAAGATTTTTAGTAATGACACATCAGACAAAGGGCTCATTACTAAAATCTACAACACCATCGTGACCTGCAAAAAGAGGAAAACAGTTAACCCCCTAAGGAAGTGGGCAAAAGAAATGAGAAGAACTTTCACTAGAGAGGAGATCAATATGGCCAATAAACATATGAGAAAGTGCTCGAAGTCCCTTGCCATAAGAGAAATGCAAATCAAAACAACCATGAGATACCACCTAACACCCCTGAGGCTAGCCCAGATCAGTAAATCAGAGAGCAACAAGTGTTGGAGGGGCTGTGGTGAAGTAGGAACCCTCCTCCACTGCTGGTGGTCGTGTACATTTGTACAGCCACTGTGGAAAGCAATCTGGCGATACCTAAAGAAAATGGAAATTGATCTACCTCATGACCCAGCCATCCCTCTACTGGGCATATACCCGGTTGAAGCAGCAAATAAAACACGACCAGTCATATGCGCTCCAATGTTTATTGCGGCACAATTCACAATGGCAAAGACTTTGAAACAGCCTAAGTTTCCATCGACAGACGAGTGGATTAGCAAACTTTGGCACATACACACAATGGAGTATTATGCAGCACTGAAAAGCACCGATGAGCACATGAAACACGTTATTTCATGGGAAGAGCTGGAATGAATTATGTTAAGCGAGGTAAGCCAGACCCAAAGGGACAGGTACAACATGAGTCCCCTGAGATAAGTACAATCAGCATGACAGAAATAGAAGAATAAACATCCATCCCACAATAAACGGGAGGAAGCATAGATAGTTGGAGGGAGGACAGGCCACACCTAGGGAGGTACATAAGAGCCCAGCATAAAGAAGGGGTAGTGGGGTAGGGAGAGGGAGAACCGGGAGGGGGAGAATCCGAATGGATGGTATGGGGGGGGGCAGGGTACTAACCCACCCGGGGGAGAGTATCGGTTATGTCCCCACAGATTTGGAACATGCATACGGACCCCAACACGACACACCAAACAAGGAGGACAACGCAAAGTACAGAGGTCTACACAAAGAGGCTGGACGACAAGCCGGCCCAAACCAGAATTAGGCCGACCCCCACACTCGAAGGGAATACCACAGAAAACAAAAATAGATTGTCTGGAGTGGGAAAGGAACTGACCCACCACACCACATCCAGAAGGAAGCTGAAACAAAAGAAGGAGAAAGGACATAGTGGAGTACACCTGGGTCCACCAAGCCCAAAGTCGATAGACCAGCTAGAAGAGCCCATCATACAGAGAGGACCATTCAGCTGACCACACTACGAGATATGACATCCTGCACCAACACATGGCCCTACACGGGACAGCACCTGAGACACAATGGGGGATGGGCAACTGAGCTGACCCCGCCACACTGAGGCAAACACTGGGGACATGCAGTGGAGCAGCGGAGGAAGCAGAGCAAAGGGAGCCCGAGGGAGTAGAAAGGATGGTCTTCTGGGCCAGGACGTGGCGCCTCACAAGCTACACCTAGAAAACACTCCTAAAGGCCAATGAAAGGACCTTGAACTACTAGCAATTTTTTCTTTTAATATTTGCTATCTTTTTGTTTAGTCTTTTTAAATTTGTTTTGTTTTTTTACCCAGTAAATTTTGTATGCTAGTGGCTTTTCTGCTTATCAGCGTGTCGATGTTGCTTCTGTCAAAGCCATGTTCTTATGGGCCACTTGGGCGCAGTCAAAGTCATATCCATTTGTATGCACGTATTACTATGTCAGCAGGTCCACCTAGACAAGATAGGCTGGACAAATAATGAGAGAAGAAAACAACAGGACCAACGGTCCTGGAGGGACATGAGAGCGTGGGAGGTAGGGGAAGGGAGGAGGTGTCGCCCAACACAGGGACAAGGGAACAGCGAATGGTTCAAAACCAGAGGAGGGAGGGGAGGGGAGGACTGGAAGGGAGTGACCAAGAGCAAGGTAACTGAGAGGAACTACTGAATCCAGAATGAAGGCTAAACATGGTAATGGGTCGGGAGGAAAGCGAAAGGAAATAGAGGAAAGGAGTAGGAGGCAAAGTGCATACAGAGAAGCCTAAATACAGACATGTACATATGTAAACATATTTATGATTATGGGGGCAATAGATTTATATGCATATATTTATAGGTTCAGTAGTAGGGTAGCAGATGGACATTGGGTCTCCTCATGCATAATCCCCCAATACAATAGCACCTCACCCTGCTAAGCAGCCATTGCAGGATACCCATCTTCCCGACATGATCACTGAAGACAGCCGTGTGTGTAAGCAAATGTGGTGAAGAAAGCTGATGGTGCCCGGCTTATCAAAAAAAGATATAGCGTCTGGGGTCTTAAAGGCTTGAAGGCAAATAAGCGGCCATCTAGCTCAGAAGCAACAAAGCCCACAGAGAAGAAGCACACGGCCTAAGCGAATACAAGGTGTTGAATGGACCATGTAGCAGATACAAAGGAACAAAATCAATCATTGTGTGATCACCTCTCTCACATAATGGCTGAAGACGAAAGTGTGCATAAGCAAGTGTGGTGAAGAAGGCGGATGGTGCCCGGCTACTGAGAGATATAGCGTCTGGGGACTTAAAGGCTTGAATGCAAACAAGCGGCCATCTAGCCCAGAAGCAACCGAGCCCACACGGAAGCAGCACACCAACATAGGTGATCATGAAGGACAGAGGAGACCAGGTCTCCAACATCAAAGGTGGGGTGGTGGTGAGAATCACATCACCGTGAAAGAGGGGGAGTGCATGATGGGGACCCAACGCCCACCTGTAGACAGCTGGACACCCCTTCCAGAGGGGTAGTGAGGAGGAGATGGGCCACTCAGGGTTCAGTGTAGCAACAATGAAACTCAAAACCTTCCTCTAGTTCCTGAACGCTTCCTCCCCTCCCAATCATCATGACCCTAATCCTACCTTGCCTTGTGGACCTGGTTATACCAGAGGATGTACAGCGGTGCAGTGGGGATCTGGAGGCACAGGGAATCTAGGACAGACGAACCCCTCAACACCAGCTGTGGGAGTGGCGACACCAGGAGGGAAGGGCATGTAGAAAGGGAGAACCGATCTCAGAGATCTATGTGTAACCTCCTCTCTGGGAGATTGGCAAGGGGGAGGCGGGTGAGGGGAGACGCCGGGGAGTGTAAGATAAGATGTAATAATTATTTATAAATTATCAAGGGACCAGGGGTGGGATCGGGGAGGGAGGGGGATGGGGAAAAAAAAAGGGAAACCGAGCTGATTCCAGGAACCCAAGTGGAAGGTGAATTATGAGAGTGATGAGTGCAACGAATGTATAAGGGTGCTTTGCTCAATTGATGTATGTACAGATTGTGATAAGAGCCTTATGAGCCCCAATAAAACGATTAAAATAAATACATAAATAATGAAAGAAAAAAAAAAGAAATGTATTGGCCTTAGGGGAGGGGCAAAGAGGGCTGGATTGAGAAAGTCTGTGGCATCCAGTTCTGACTTGACTTTTGGATCCAGAATCTTTCAGGAGTCATGGCCTTGCCCTCCAGCCAGAACTTCCAATAACCGTCTTCTCAGAGCCTTGTTAAATTCTCATAATACGTTACACCTGCTATCCTGTGAGCAGCTACCAAACCCAGGCACTTTTTTCTTTCTTTTTTTTTTTTTAAACAGGAACAATAAAGTTTATTGAACCGTAGCTTAGTACAGGCGCTGGGGTTTCCCCACGGTGCTCTTAATGTACAAAGCACGGATATTCTGCCAATTCTTCTTCAGCAGCGAAACCAAAAAGTTGACAGCCAGGTGGATGTTGTACACGAGTTCATCATCTGTCATCTTCACATGGCCAACTGCCACTGCCAGACACAGCACCTTCTTCATCTGGAACTTGACGGTGGACTTCACCTCGTCGACCTTGGCCACCATGTTCTCATTGTGGGTCAGCAGGGAAGGGAATTTCCCGGCCTTGTTCAGGCCCGGGCCCAGAATTCGAGGAATCTGCTTGATCAGGGTCTCTGAGGCCAAAAAGGCATCATACTTCTTGACCAGCTTTCTGACCAACTTCTTATTCTTGTTGAGCTTCTTGAGCGCCTCGATGTCCATGTGAGGGATCTCCACGGCCTTCGCTTGTCACAGTGCTGCTGGTCCCCAAGGACACACACTGAGAACTTGGGGCACGGGGTGGACTTAAGCCTGACGGTGCCAGAGAAGCATTTGTCCTTCTGAGGGTCGTAGTTCTTCAGGCTGATCTGCAGCTCCACCGTCTCCAAAAACTTCCGGCGCTTGCGCTGCTTCCTGTGCAGGACTTCCCGCACCGCCTCGTAGAGGGTGTCGCGAGAGACTTTGGTACTCATGGTTCCTAGCGCTGCGGCAACCGGAAAAGAGACCCAGGCACCTTTTTCAAAGACAAGCTCACTCTCTCTACCCTTAAGAGCAGGTAGTTTTTGGATGATGGATATGAGATACCACAGAAGGCAAATCTGTAATCTTCCATGATGCCCAAAACATGCTGTCACAACCAGGACCCATGACAATCCCTCAGTTTCCTAAATTGCTTCACTGTTGCTTTTTAATTAATATATGACATTAACTTGTCATATATTGATAACAGGGAGGACCCTGAACTAGATGAATAAATTAAAGCTCTCCTCATCCTGTGCTTTTATATGAATGTGTTAATTATTTTTGTCATTAGGGAGAATGATGGAGGGATGGAGCAATACCAAACGGAGTTTGACAAAGTGTTGTGTTTGCTGCGGGAAACATGGTGCGTGTCAGATACAATCCGTCACCCAGTGAGTCTGCAATTAACACCAAGGGACCAAGGTAGGATTCCCGGTAATAAATAGCCTTCCTCCCAGATGATAGTAGAGACCCAGCAGGACCCACTGTTGTGTTGTAGCAGTTGTACACGGGACCTTATGGGAGACAGAGCTGGTGTTTGAAATGAGTTTTGTTTGTCCCCAGTTGGCTCAGATTTGTTTTTTAGATAGCATAATCACTAACATTTAAACACAGGGTGATGTCACGTAACAATCTGCAGCTTCTGAGAAATGGAGAGGCCCGACTTTGCTGGTTGACAATGCACCTCTGGAAGACAAGGGGGACCACAGAGGGACTGGGGGGGGCAGGCAGATGTGGTGATCGGAGTTTGGAATCCTTGTTTTCCACGTAGAGGTGGCAAGGAGTTCAAGGGTTCAGAAATTGAGGAGGGAAGTTCCAGAAGACAAGTCTGTGTGGTCCATAATAAACCAATATAGGGGTTGAGATTTCAATCCGTTGGCTATTTATTTTGTGCCTGGTAGCCAACCAGCCCAGAATTCCTGACCTCGCCGACCGTGTGAAACAAGGACCATTCCAGAATTACATAGAAGCAAGCATGGAAGCAAGGGCATCCACCACCCTGAATGCGTAGGGGTCAGGAACCAAGTGCTTTCTGTAGAACAGCCCCAGAAGGCAGACCTTTGGCTGGAAAACCTGTTAGGGAGCTAGCATAGGGACTGGCAGGCCCATTACACAAGCTCAGAGGTCTGAGCTACCGGCTCATGAAGTAGAGGCTCACTGCATGCTCAGAAGTTCAGGTTTCCAGCCAGCAGGGGGAGCTATGCCTGGGTGGGCGCTGTACCTACATTGGCTCACCTAGGCCAGGTGAATTCAATTCAACAATACAGCCAATGAGGTCGAACTACGTCATCGACCACGCCTCCCTAACCGCTCATAAAACTCAAGAGGATCCCAAACCAGGCCTCGGCGTGAGCTGTTTCTGGCGTGGAGCCGAGGACCGAGGCACACCTGCCCCAGGTGAGGTCCAACAGAAGCGGTGATGTTCGAACAGAAGCGGTGCTGTGTGACTGGAAGCTATGAGGTAAGCCGGGCCCAGGAGTGGGCCTTCCCATGCTGGTCTCACGGGTTGTGGGCCCCTCTGGGCTCCTTTCACCTCACCACCCTTGGGAGAATTGTTGGGTTGAGTTCACCTGGCCTAGGTGAGCCAATCCAAGTGGCGCCCCACCCAATACGGTGGAGGCCCCTGGGGACGCTTGTAGCGTATTGCCGCAGCCCCAGCCTTTTGTGTCGGTCTTTGCGCCATTTCTTGCTGGTGTCAGTCTTTGCGCCGTTTCCTGCTGGTGTCGGTCTTTGCGCCGTTTCTTGCTGGTGTCGGTCTTTGCGCCGTTTCTTGCTGGTGTCGGTCTTTGCGCCGTTTCTTGCTGGTGTCGGTCTTTGCGCCGTTTCTTGCTGGTGTCGGTCTTTGCGCCGTTTCTTGCTGGTGTCGGACTTTGTGCCGTTTCTTGCTGGTGTCGGTCTTTGCGCCGTTTCTTGCTGGTGTCTGTCTTTGCGCCGTTTCTTGCTGGTGTTGGTCTTTGCGCCGTTTCTTGCTGGTGTGCGGGACTTGATGTGCCTCTCTGTGCCTGCCTTCCCGGGCTGCATTTGGGAGGGGGCTGGGACGCTGCTGCCTGGAGGCTGGGAGGATTTTGACTCCCAAAGCCTTCTCGAGGCTCAGTGTAAAAGTTTATTTGGACTCGAAAACAGAATCAAAGACCCAATTAATTAAGTTTTAGAAGCAGGCTTTATTGCGAACTTGTGGCGGGTTCAGCAACTCAGGGTATTGAGCTATTGAAGCCACGCCAGGGAAAAAATCCTGGCGGCGTTTTTATGCCCACTGCTGGCAGGCACAGCTGGGGAGAATCATAGCTTGGGGGGGGGGTGGATCTGCGCACACAGGTGCTTCCAAAGGGAGAAGGTCGTTAATCTTACCTACATATGTCAGGGACGCGTGGAGTGACCATATCTTCAGAAAACCTTCTGGCTTTGGGAGGAGCTGGTTCCAGGAATTTGGGGTTGAGCAGAGGAGGGGAGGTCAGTTAGGGGTCAGTCTTGAGAACTAAAATGGAGTCTGTTGTGCCAAGACAGGACGTTTTAGACTGACCCTATAGGGAAAAGGGACAACATTAGTCCATTTCTGTAACTGCTTCCTGTGGGTAGTGGGCGAAGAGCAAGGGGAGGGGCTTTTCCAGGCAGAGTACTGGGAGTTGCGGCCTGGCACAGGGTGGAGAGGTTGTTGTTGCTGGTGGACTGCTATACGGGTGATTTCGCGGAGTCAACTTTGCAGGAGCTGAATGAGACAAGGAGCAATTAAGAGCAAAATTACTACTAAAATTATGGGTTCTAGTATGGGGGCTAGGAAGGAGTACAGAGAAGAGTTCCACCAGGAAGAGGATCCGTCTGTTCTGAATCTGTTGTTTTGCAGCTCACGGTTTAGCTTGTTGAGGGTCTGGACTCTAGTTTCCACAATTCCCAGCTTATTGATGTAATAACGGCATTCCTCCTGGAGGAATTAGCAGGTTCCTCCTTTTTCAGCAGTGATGAGGTCTAAAGTGCAGCGGCTCTGCAAGGCAACTTGGGCAACAGAGGTTGTTTGTTTCTGCAGGGAGGCTAGAGATTTGGCAGAGGCATCAACTGCCAGCTGGAAGCGTGTGGATAACTTGTCTGCTGTGGTGATAGAGGTTCTAAGGGTCCCGCCGCTGAGTCCTACTGCACCTGCTGCTGAGGCTAAGGAGATTCTCACTGCTATCGGAAGAAAAACTGCTCTTTTAGTTTGGCGACTGTATACCTGGATGTATTTGTCCTGGACCTCAGCCGGAGTGTATGTAGTGAGCTGCGGAACCAGAGTGACGGGCAGGCACAAAAGGGTAAGGTAGAACTGATGTTTAAATGCTTAGTGTATAGTTGCACCAAAAGAAAATTTTTTTCTGGCGCTGTTAGTGGTTTGGAGGGGATTTGGGTGACATTACATGTCTGTGTCGATGGATTGGAGTAGCAAAAGGGCACTTGAGTGTTTTCTGGTTGGATGTACAGAGGAATATTGGGGATGGTTATGGGTTTTGTGGTCTTTACGTTGGATGAAAATGACAGGGCAGGACCTGGTACTGCTACCAGAGGAGGGCGTTCTAGGGCTGCACACATGCAGCAGGTGGAGAGGTTGGCTAGTCCAGCAAAGTGGCGATGGCCAGTCCCTGCTGTAGCAGGGTAAGCTGGGAGAAGGGAGACTCAGAAGGTTTAGAAATTTGCTTAGTGAGTTGAAGGTCTTGGATCTGAATATTACAGTGGATGGTGGATTGGACCTGGAGTAGCGACCTCCATACATAGAGTTTGGCGTCTGGAAATTTCTCTCGGCGAGTGGCGTACCACGCTCCTGGAACCAGAGGTGTCCAGCGGCTATCCCAGGGGTCTGGGATTGTGAGAGTGTATTTAGATTTATGGTAGTAGAATCATCCCTGGGGACAAAGGGAAAGGTAAAGTATCTGGCAGGAAGACCAAGGACACCCTACATTTTTCTGTATTCACCTTTTTGCACATTGGGTAGTTGCCTTCTGGTCATACAGGTAGCAAATAATGGGATCAGCTTTTCCTTGATGCCGCTTAAAGTCAGTGAAATTTAAGTATATGGGTGTTCTGCACCCTGTGGGTGGGCAGTCAGCGGTGGCCAGCAAATAATCATAATGCTTAGTGCGGGCGTAATTGGTATAGTTTTCAGTCAAGTAAAATCGCTAGCAAAAGGGGAAATTATGTTAGGTTTAGCTGGCTGGCTTGGTGAGGCGAGTGAGGCGGAGAGACATAGGACCACTAGACTGAGTCAGACCACTGGGAGCCATGGTCAGAGTTCACTGCTGCCTTGACTCGGGACAAATGTACCCAGGAATCTATTCCAAGACCCTTGACTGCCAAGGGAGTAGTGAGCACTACGGTGTAAGGGCCTTCCCACCGGGGTGCTAAGGGTCTGGGTGCTAGGGATTTAATTAACACAGCATTTCCAGGATGCACTGGTTTTTGGTGATCAGCAGAGGTCGGAGATGGTTCAGGGATGGGGGAGTTTTCGTGTTGTCTAAGAAGGTTGCGGAGCAAGGACAAGTATGGAAGGTACGAAGCTAGCAGAGGGCAATCAGTTGCAGGAAGAGGCGAGAAAAGAAAAGGTTGTCCGTAGAGTATTTTGATCATGGCTGGGGAGGATCTGCGCACATAGGTGCTTCAGAGGGGTCGTTAATCTTATCTATATGTGAGGGAGGGGTGGAGTGACCATATATTCAGAAAACATTCTGGCTTTGGGACGAGCTGGTTCCAGGAATTTGGGGTAGAGCAGGGGAGGGGAGGTCGGTTAGGGGTCAGTCTTGAGAGCTAAGATGGAGGTGCAGGCCTCAAAATGGAGTCTGTTGCACCAAGACTGGGACACAGTGGTGTGCTGCGGCTCCGCCAATCAGGATGGCTGGGAGCGCCCACATCTACCCTGTTGGTTTGGGCCGGTCTCTGGCTGGGTGGTTGGCTCCAGGCTGGCTTTCGGCTAGGCCACAATCTGCGGCTTCCATTTTCCCAGCCACATGACTCCACTCCCAGGCAGAATGGCGCCACCTGTGTCTGTTGTAGCTACTGTCTCTTCCCAGAAAGAAAGCCACCCAGACCGCGGGCAAGTTCAACAGAACAAGTTTTATTTTCTGCGCAGAGACTGTCAGCTCTCTTGAGAGGAGACTGAGTGGCCCCCAGTCTAATTTTCCAAAGGTTTTTATACTTTTGCAATGTGCAGGTATGCAAGCAGGTAGAGAAGCAGGGTGTTGCAGTTAGCCATTCTTAGTTGAACATTACCTGCTCTGGTCTTTCCTTCCGTACGTTCCCTTGGGCTACGTCTGCACAGCCTACCTCCCCAATATCAGCTAGTTCGTTGACAGTTCATAGCTAGTTTATTTACTGTTCATAATGGCTTCTATCAGCTCAAAATGACTTCTCTTGTCAAGGCTGTTTAAGCTTTGCCCAGAGCTGCTACATTCCCTCCTCTTCTTAGCCGAGTTCAAATCATTGAATCTGCGGTAGCCAGCCCAGTGTATGGTGGGCTCAGCACTAAGAGTTTTATGGTTTGTACTTTCTGTTTGAGGACTGCCACTAGCTTATTGGTTATTATTGGTCCAAACGTGAGGTTTAGCAGGAGGAGGATTAGGGATCCGGCTAGGGGCGTTACTAGGGTGGTTCGCCAGGTTGCCCAATTAAGTAGCTTTTCAAACCAATTGGTTTCTTCATTTCTTTTCTTGACTCTTTCCTCTAATCTTTTCCTAACCAGGGCTAAACTATCTTTAATGATTCCTGAATGGTTTGCATAAAACAAGTTTCTCCTAATGCCATGCACAACACTCCTTGTTTCAAAAGGAGCAAGTCAAGCCCTCGGCAGTTTGGCAACACACTTCTACAAGGGAGTCTAAGGATCTTTCTAAATGGGAAACATGGTATTTTTATCCCTGTAAATCTAAAGCAATTTGCTGACTAAGAGTCTGATAGTTTAAGTTTCCTTGTATTAAAGCAACTGACCCGACTGCAGCTAATCCCATAATCCCAAGCCCCGTTAACAGTGGGACTGACATTGGGGCTCTTTTAGCTCATCCAGAAATTCCAAAGTTATCCCTACCTCCTTCACCAGAACACAGGTACACTTGAGGAATAACATGCACTAGGACACAAATACCCGGGTCTGCTGCTAATACTGGGGAAAGGAGACAGGGTGCTAGTCCTGTGGAACAAGTAAAGCAAGTACCCGTTGGGGCAGATAACAAATAAGGATCACCATTTGGTTCAATAGGAACAGCTTGAAGGCAAAAATCTTGATATTTTGATATATTAAAGGGATAATTAGATGAATAAAAACAGTCTTCGCCCTTGGTAATCTTTTAAAGTGAGCTAGAGTTGAGTCCACTCTAACCTCACCTACAGACTGCTGCTTCGTGTAATCCTTCTTACTAACATTTCTAATTGGATTACGCTCTGCACCAATAGTGCTATTTGTAGCTGTGCCTACCGAGTAAGGGGGAGCAGGGTTCAGACAAAGCCAACAATCAGTTGCGAGGTTAGGATTTGAGTTCATAAATTGGAATACAGCATCCAGAGTATCAAACACAGAACCTTGAGGTGGCTCCTGAATGGGAAGGGCCCTTTGAGTTGGGCTGGCAGTGAACGGGAAAGTTACTGAAGAGTCTGGAGGGTGCGGCAAAGGAATCTTAATGACACCCAGCTGTGGCTCTTCAGGATTTATCACCAGGTTTGGGCCTATTTATGGACAGGAAGTTGCCATATTTTACTTTGCTGCATAGTAAAGGTTGTCCCGGGATCTCTATCATTTACATAATACTGAATTCCCCATGTGTTCCCAGTGAACCCAATAACGCTTGAATCCAGTTCTTATTGGGTTACATTTGGAAACCATACACGTGGTGGGATCAAACCCCTCCGACTTGAGTCCCATTCTTGTAAAAACAATAGGGTCGTCTTTAACAAGTTTCCACCCTGAAGATGATAGTTTCACAACCCTAAGCTGCACAATGGCAATGTCCCTCCCCTTGGCAGTTAGGGAGCCCATGAGCCGGGCATCTATAGAAATGGTGTGTTTGGAGCCTTCTTTCTATAGAGGGTATTCCGCACCCATAGGACGGGATTCCGGTTATGGGCCCCATTGTGCCCTTTACCTTTAAAGGATCCGGAATGCCAGCTCTTTCCTAGCAAATCAAACAAATCAAAGCGGAAACGGGGGTCAGACCCAGTGTAAGAAGTTACATATTCACTGTTGGAGGTTCGAGTAGCAGTCCACAGATGTGTTTGTGGTTGGGCGAAATGGCGGGTGCTGTCAGCAATGCTCAGACAAAAACAATTAAGTTCTGTAAAGCCTTAATTTTGAGGGTTTTTCTGTCTTTCTGAGTGTTCATCTTTTCAGGATATGCTCAGGGAGGGCTTTTTTTGACTTGTGACTGATGAATCCACGGCCCCTTCCCCACTACTTTAATAGCAGTTGGTGTTATAAGTATCACCTAGTATGGGCCAGTCCCCCTAGGTTCTAAGGTCTCGGGTCAGTGCTTCTTTACCCACGTTCAGTCTCCAGGTTGCAAGTTGTGGGCTGCCTCTTCACCTTTCCCTTGGTTGGGCCCAAAATGAAGGTGTCGGAGCAGATGATTTGTCTCACCTGCTGGACAGCCTGCAGGCACTTCATGAAGGAACAAGTAGTGACTTCCATTACTTCTACTTCCTTCAGTCTTGGGAGAATTGGGGAAGGTCTGCCAAACTTAAATTCAAACGGGGTCGTGCTTTTCACATAGGGAGTGCATCGGACTCGAAGTAGGGCAAAAGGTAAAGAAAGGATCAATCCAGTTCTCGCCAGTTTCTAAATGCAACTTAACTAACAATTCCTTTAGGGTTCTGTTTATTCTTTCTACTTGCCTTGAACTTTGGGGCCTATAAGCCCAGTAGAGCTTCCAGTTAATATTTAGAAGCATTGCTAATACTTTAGTAATTTGAGCAATGAATACTGGGCCATTGTTGGACCCCAAGGTGGTGGGAAGCCAAATCTAGGGACAATTTTAGTTACTAATAATTTACACCCAGTGGCAGAAGTGTCCTTCTTTGTTGGGAAGGCTCCCACCCATCCAAAATAGGTGTCCACTAGCACCAGCAAATACCCGTAGCCATACTTTCTAAGTTTGATATCCATAAAGTCCACCTCCCAGAATTCTCCAGGAGTACTACCTCGAGCTTGTGGTTGGGGTTGCTCCTTTTCTTTTCTAGGGATGTTTCCCCGAGCGAGCACAGTGCAAGCAACAGTGGTGTCATCTGCCACCCAGTGTCCAAGCCTGGGTATGTAAAAGTACCTGAGGAGCAACTGAGACCATTTAGAGGATCCTGAGTGCATACCTTCATGTAGTCCTTGAATCAGATCTCTCCCAGAGCTTCTGGCATGAATCTTCTTCCATCAGGATGGAGCAGCCACCTGGATGCTCCGAGTTTCTTTGGCAGCCCAGCTCTTGGCTTACCTTTAGATCATTTTCCGAGTATGTAGGTTGTGGCAGTAACACTTGGGATGGCATGGTCATGGCCATTACCTTGGGGATTTGTGGTATAATCCTGGCATTCGAGATCCACCGGTCCAGGGGACTTGTTAGGAGGGGCTCAACCATAGGTCCCCCTACCCCAGCAATATCCTGCCCCAGTGTAAGCTTCCTAGCTTCTATAACTAGGATGGCCGTGGCAGCCTCAGCTCGCATGCAGCTCGGCCATCCTGCAGTTACAGAGTCTAGTGTGATTGAAAGATCGGCCACAGGTCTCTTTCATGGCTGCAAGTTCTGAGTTAGCATTCCTTTTGCTGTGCCCCTGGCCTCATAGACAATTGGAAGGGATTTTCTATGTCTGGAAGGGGAAGAGAGGGTGCCCATATGAACGACGTTTTTAAGGATTCAAAGGCTTGCTGTTCTACTTCAGTCCATTGAAGTTTTTTCCTTTCCCCAGTACTTGCATATAGGAGTTTGGCTAATCCCTCAAATCCCAAATTCCACAATGGACAGTACCCCACAAATCCTAGAAACTCTCACACCTGCCTCTTAGTCTCAGGGACTGGGATTTTGAGGATCACCTCAGTGCGGCTGGGGGACAAGGTCTGTTTTCCCTCCTCCAGTTGGTAGCCTAGGTATACAGTTTTATTGACACACAGTTGAGCCTCTCTTGCAGATTACCTGGACCCCAATTGGCCAAGGACTATTAACAGGTCCTCGGTAGCACTTGGGCATTCCTCCAGGGTTTCGGAGGCCAGGAGGAGGTTATCTTCATACTGGAGCAAGGGGGTTTGGGGGTGTTCCTCCTTGTATTCCTGTAAGTCTTCATTGGGTTGACGTACAGAGGACAAGGGTATGGAGAACAAAGCATACTTTAAGTCCAAAACAGTATAACAAATTCAGTTTGATGGGATAGTACTCAGGAGGGTCTCGGAGTTTGGTACCGTGGAGTGGACAGTTTCTACCCTCGCATTTACCTCTCCGAGATCCTGCACCATTTGGAAGTCCTCAGTTCCCGGTTTCGGCATGGGCAGCAGGGGAGCGTTCCATGTGGACTTGCAGGGCACCAAAATGCCTGTCCTCTTTAGTCTGCATATGTGAACAGCAATACCCACCTGTGCTTTCCAGGGAGTAGGGTTTTGCTTGACACTCACCAGTGTGGCTGAGCTCAGAAGTTGTACGACCGCAGGCACCTGATGTTCAGCAAGGTCTGGCAGGTTGTTCTCTGCCCAAACAAAAGGAATATCTTTTAGCCATTTATCAAGAAGTTCCTTTGAGGAGGTTTCTTCTGCTCTTTGATAAAACACATATCCCTCTGGCAGTGGAGCGGTGAGCAAAACCTTTGCCTTTTCAAGTTCAAGGGTTAAGGTGGTTGCAGCAGATGAGAAAGTAATCATGGCCACCATTTATCGTAATAAATCCCGACCAATTAGGGGAAAGGGGCCCTGAGGCATTACCAGGAAGGAGTGTGGAACTGTCTCTTGTGCTAAATCTGTTATTCTGGCCGTTGTCCATGGGTATGCTTGGGTCTGCCATGTGGCACCTGTAATTAAAATCTTTCCTTTTGACAATGCACCTGTAGTCTTTTCCAAAACCAAGAAGGTGGCCCCTGTGTCCACCAAGAAATTTACTGGCTGGCCCCCTTTTTGGAGTGTTAGCGTGGGATCCTGGAGGCCAAGTGAAACAGCCCTGACACCTTCATTCAGCTTCTTCAAGCATTATTGTCTCCTGCTTGGGTCTTTCTAGGTGTGAATGAGGCCCGTCCTCTCTAGTGGAGGGTCGTGCACCTCTCCTGGCGTTTTCAAGGGACTGATGTTTCCAATGTCCTTCTTTCCTGCAGTAGGCACATTGATCCTTCTTCGGGGCTTGGTGGTGCCCACAGGTTAGTCTCTCCGTGAGTGGGCCATGCTCTCCTTTTCCTGAGCCTCTGGGGTCTCTCATGGCAATTACTAGTATTTTAGCTAGTTTCTTTGTCTCTGTTGTTATACACTCAATGAGCCACTTCTACCAAATCACTAGGATTTTTCCCTTCAAACCCTTCCCACTTCTTTTTCATGTCTGAGGCAGACTGACTGAATAATACAGGCAATACTTACTTCCCTCCTGTTCTCAGGGGGCTTTCAGGTCAATAGGGGTATAAAGCCCGTAGGCGTCCATCAGCCACTCTAAAAAGGCAGGCGGACATTCTCTTGTAGGAGCCTGAGAATTCTCACTGACCTTAGATAAATTTATAGGCTTCCTAGTGGTTAAGCGGAGGCCCTGCAAGAGCAACTGGTGATATCTGCTTAAGCCCTCTGGGCCTTGCTAGGAGTTTGGATCCCACATTGGTTGTGCAGTGGGGAAAAAAATTTCTCTCAAGTGGGGAGTGCCCGCTGGCTGACCATTAGGTCCATTGACTGCCTTCTGGGCCTCTCTGGAAGGGGTCCCATTCCTCTGATATGAACAGCACCTGGAGAAGTTGCAGGAAATCACCTCAGGTGGGCTGATGAGTATGGAAAACCATATCTAGCAAAGAAATCAGACCTTATGGTTTGTCAGAAAAAAGGGGTTTTGTTGGTTCCAATTATACAAACCCCTGGAACAAAAGGGAACATATACTGAAAAAGGGATTCGGGAGTCTTCCCAGGTTTGGGGGCTGCTTGCCTTAAGGGGAGAATGGCTGCTGCTGAGTGATCTTTCTCTGGGGGTTGTTAAGACATGCCTGCCCTAGTGTATTTGTTGTGGGGTGGGGGGGCTCAAAAAGAGGCTGTGAGTATTCCTCTCTCCGGCCCCTTGGGAACCTGATAGGGTGGCAGCGGCACCAAGGGTCGGAAGCCAGCTCTCCTGCTCCCAGAGTCCTCTTGCAAAATGGGATAAATCAGACAGGTAGGGAAAGGGGGAAGGGAGGGGGGAGGGACAGGGACAGCCTCCACCTTGGTGGTTTTAGGAACTTGGACAGGTTGTTTTTCCGGTCCTGCCATGTTTACTGAAATCTTGGAAACAAGAACTCTTTATGTTGGGGGAGGAAGTAAGTCTTTTATATATGTTGGCTTCTTAGTGGCAATGTCAATCCACACATGAATTTAAGGGATCAGATCAGGATGTCCTGGTTCCCCTTTCTAAGCAGGCTCCGACAGTGGCACTCGGATCTCGGTGCACCTCGAAATGTTGTAGCTACTGTCCATTCCCAGAAAGAAAGCATCTCCGACCACCGGCAAGTTCAACAGAAAAAGTTTTATTTTCTGCACAGGGTCTGTCAGCCCTCTTGAGAGGAGACTGAGCAGCCCCCAGTTGAATTTTCCAAAGGTTTTTATACTTGTGCAATGTGCAGGTGTGCAAGCAGGCAGAGTAGAGAAGTGGGGTGTTGCGGTTAGCCATTCTTAGTTGAACAAAAACTGCTCTTGTTCTCAAAAGCCTTCTGAACATCCATTTCCTTTGGGACATTCCCTTGGGCTACGTCTGCACGGCCTACCACCCCAATATCAGCTAGTTCATTGACAGTTCATAGCTACTTTATTTACCTTTCATGGTGGCTTCTGTCAGTTCAGAATGGCTTCACCATTATCAAGGCTCTTTATGGTTTTCCCAGAGAACCTACATAGCCGCCATGGGGAAACAGGGCCTATGACCCTGGCCAAAATGGTGCCCACCAGTCCAAACACGTGGAAGGGCACTGCCTCGGGAGCTGGTTGATTTAGGCCTGGGAGATAGCCCTGCCTTGTCCCGGCAGCCAAATGTTTCCCTTTTACCCTCCGTTCCCTTTGCCTTTCTCCTGGTTTTTAAAACAAGCTGCTTGAGCCCTATAACACTGAGCAGGACTTTTTTGTAACATTTAATTAAAATGTATCTGGCACCAAAATTATATATTATAAATATGACAATTTGGTTATATTTTTGAAAATTTGTACTTTTAAAATATACTTTGGTTGTTATATATATTGATAACAATGAAAGTAAAGAATAAAAACAAAAAAAATATTATTTCCTGCATTGAAAACTTCAGGTGTTCTAGGGTTAGTGTTCTACCAGTGTAGGTTTGTTCCTTGTTACTGGCTGGTTTTCCGTTGCTCAGTCTTAAGACAAAGGCGTTCGGAAGCCTAGCCTGGGTAACCCTTACTTTTCGGCTTTCAGTGGTGTTTCTTCACGCACTTTTGGGGACAGCTCTTAATATAGCTCAGCTGCCATGATGTTCCAGCCAGAAATTCCAATTTTCCTAAAGGTTCCCTGAGCTGCCAGATGCCCCTTCCCTTCAGAGATTTGAGAGTCTGCTCCTGCCAGCAGGCATCTTGGAAGGCTGTGGGGCCATCCCAAGCAGTGGTCCTCCTAGCTTATTGTCTAGAAAATGGTTGGACCTAAAGTCGCCCACAGTGACTGCTCTTTGACCCTTTGTCTATGGTGGGGGCACCTGTCAGAGGCATCAGTTTAATAGCACACCAGGGGTCTGCTCTGAAGCGGGGTTATTGACCTTGAGGCAGCAAGCTCTAAATAGCCTTGTTTTGTGCTTTCGAGATGGGACTTAGCAGCTTCATACTCAGGAATTGCCCCCTTGCATGAATCCTGTCCAATTGGGATAGAGTTGACACAGAGGCTAGACAAACAAAAGCTGATACACTATGCAACTTTATTTGAGAAAGGAGAATGGTGGCCAGAGAATGGCACACTTTTCCTTCCAACCCTGATTCACCTGGAACAGTTCTGTAGAGTGATGGGAAATGGGCGGAGATGCCAGAATTTAGAGCATTTCTCCTTTTGAGGAGCAGTAGAGACCTTCATCCCCAGTGCACACAGGAACCCCTAAGGCAGGCGTCCTCAAACTGTGGCCCGTGGGGCACATGTGGCCTGACGACATTTATTCCACCCTCAGGGTGTTTTTGCTGCCTCTGCCTGTCCTGCTTAGCAGCCGGCTCGTGCAGTGTGCATAGGAACTTGTTCATAGGTTTTTAAAAAACTATAGTCTGACCCTCCAATGATCTGAGGGACAGAACTGGCCCCCTAGGTAAACAGTTTGAGGACCCCTGCCCTAAGGGATCCTGGACTTAGGGGTTACTATTCTCGCAGCCCTGACACACCCCTGATCATTCTACCCATAGTAGAGGCACCAGGGAAATTTGGTCCCTGGGTAATTTACCAGCCTTTTATTCAAATTGAAGCCAAGAAAATTAAAAATGACTTAGGCAGTTACTCTACTTTTGATTACTGTTGACTCCCCCTGTAGTACCCCAATATTACCATTTAACTCTATAACGCTGAGCATATTTCCATAACATATAAAGAAATGTATATATTAATAGATAGATAGATAAACAGACAGATAAATAGATAGATAACTTTGAAAATAAAGAATAAAAACAAAAACATTTTCCCAAAATTGAAAATTGAGCCATTATACGGTTAAAAAGGATGGGTCTTATCAGCAGGTGTAAGACCTTAGGATCATAAATGAAGCAGTGATCCCACTGCACCTAGTAGTGCCCAAACCCTGTGCCCTCCTAGGGAAATTGTGAATGCTTTAATCCCCGTTCCTGTACTTAGAGTGAACAAACACATGCCTGATAATCCTAAGTATACTTATTTCTTGTGACACTCACCTAACTTGAAGGGAACTACCTCCTCCGAATCTTAGACTTGTCTCACTTAAACTCTTCAACCTTTTGTCTTTTTGTTTGTTTTTCCAGAAGTTCTCAGGTTACCAAGGCCTCCAAACCAAGTGTGCCAGCTGTAGGACCACGATTTCCTGAACAACCTCAACTTTATCCATCCTGGGACCTGAGTGGACAATCCCTTCTGAGCCCCATTTGCCCCTTTTGCAGCAGGAAGTACTTAGAGATGTCGTCGCCCAGTACCCCAAAGATTTGGGTCCATACCTCTTCAGGGGGCAAATGTTAGGTAGCTATCCTAGGGACTGGGGTGTCCATTATGCATGCCCAGAGGGCCAAGGTAGCAGCCCAAGAAGGAGTGGCACACTGTGCGTGCTCAGAGGTTCAGGTTTCCGGCCAGGAAGAGGAGGTACACCTGGGTGAGTGCTGCAACTTGATTGACCCACCAATGCCAAGTAAATTAAATTCAGCTGCTGGGGTTGACCAGGGTTGCCCACCATGCCTCCCTAATGCTCATAAAACCCACTTGGATGACAATCAGGCTTCTACATGCATTCTTTCTCACGCAGAGCAGAGGACCAAGGTCTGTCTGTCCCCAGAGAGATCTGACAAACCCAGGAAGGCTCTTTGGAGGCAGCAGAACTGGACATGAATGGCTGGTGGATACTGTTCAGATGCAGGACTTTCTACTTAGAAGGGTCTAATCCAGCCTGAGATGATCCTTGAATGAGTCCTCTGCCCAGATCTTTTTTTTTTTTTAACGTTTTATTAGGGGCTCATACAACACTAAACACATTCTATGCATACATCAGTTGTGTAAAGCACATTTGTACATTCATTTCCCTCATTCTCAAAATATCCACTCTCCACCCAAGCCCATGGCCTCAGCTCCTCATTCCCATCCCCACCCCCCATGTGCGCTACCCCTCACTCATCAATCCTTGGTAATTTACTAATTTTTGTCATATCTTGCACTGTCTGATATCCCCCTTCACCGACTTTTCTGTTGAAGTAAAATGTACATCCTTGTAATCAGTTCCCCGTTTCCAAACTGCCCTCCCGCTTACCCTCTCAGTGTCTTCACTCATAATACTGGTCCTAAAGGACTCATCCACCCTGGATTCCCTGTGTTTCCAGTTGCTATCTGTACCAGTGTACATTATCTGGTCTAGCCAGATTTGTAAGGTAGAATTGGGGTCATGATAATGGGGGGAGAGAAAGCATTTAGCAACTGGAGGAAAGTTGTGTTTCATCATTGCTATCTCGTACCTAGTCTTGGCTCATCTCCTCTCTGAGACCCTTCTGTAAGGTATTGTCCAGTGGTCTGGAAATGGGCTTTGGGTCTCTACCAAGCACTCTTCTCATTCCCAATAAGATGTTTTTGTTCTGATGATGCCTGACACCTGATCCCTTCGAAACCTCGTGATCTCATAGGCTGGTGTGATTATTCCATGTGGGCTTTGTTGCTTCTGAGCTAGGTGGCCGCTTGTTTACATTCAAGCTTTTAAGACCTCAGACGCTATATCTTTTGACAGCTGGGCACCATCAGCTTTGTCTTCAGTGTACCTGTGGGGAAGGTGAGCACCATAGAATGCCAGTTTAATAGAACAAAGTATTCTTGCAATGAGGGAGTATTTGAGTGGAGGCCCAGAGTCCATCTGCTACCTTAATACGAAACCTATAAATATATGGACGTAGGTCTATTTCCCCATGCTCATATATGAATATATTTACATATGGACATACTTTTTAAAAGACCTCTATAACAGGCCCTTGCTTCCTCGCTTGCTCTTCTATTTCCCTTTCATTTTCCTCTTGTGCCCACTGCCATGCTCAGTCTTCCTTTGGGTTTCAGTAATTCTTCTTGGTTCCATTACCCTTGATCCCACCCTACCAGGCCTCCTACATCTACCTCACCACGGATATGCATGACTTCCTGTTCTCTTGTTTCTGGGTTTCTTAACACCGCTTCCTTTACGCCCACCTCCCTCTTTCCCATGCCCCACACCCCAGAAGTGTTGGTCCTGGGTTTTGTCCTCCAGATTGGACATCCAGCCTATCTAATTTAGACAGACCAGAAAAGGTAATAACATGCACAAAACCAAGACAAGCAACCCAAAAAAACCAAGACAACAAAAATCCAATGACACTAAAAGAAAACAAAACTAACCAAGAAAGAAAAGCTCATAGTTAGTACAAGGACTGTGTGGTGAACTTTAGGAGTGTTTTCCAGTCCAGTCTGTTGGGGCACCGAGCTCTGACCACAAAGTCCACCTTTGGTATTCCCCGGGGACTTTGATGCTCCGTTTTCTTTCTCTTCCGCTGCACTCCCTTAGTGTCATGCCTCGATGTAGCAAGATCAGTTCGGGCGCAGTTCCCACACTTTGTCTCCAGTGTTGTCCCCTCTAGGGCAATGGGACTTTGAGGGACGTTTCTCATCGTGGGGCTGCCCATGTGGTCTTTTCTGTGGACTGGCTTCTCTGATTGGGAACATCATCCTCAAGGTATAGTGGGCCAGGATGTGCTCCATTCTCCCCTCCTCCCCCTTGTTCTGCTCTGTGTTCTCTGATCAGATATGTCCCTCTCCGCGAGCTGCAGCTCCGGTGCCATCCTGTGAAATACAATCTTTGGGGGCTGCAAGGAGGTGGGAGGGGGGGCATCAGCTCAGATCTTTTGAGAGTCCAGGAGATATTGACTTCTCGATGGGCACAGTTCTGTGGGGCACCGTGCTCTTGGTCCAGACGCTGGTTGTGAATATGACTTTGTTGTTAACCAGTTTTTGTCTCTGGGTCAACTCCTGTGTGTTTTTGAGGGAGTTTTCTCATCTGGAAAGTAAATGTACTGGATTATCCAGAAGCCCATGTCAGCAAGTTATTGAGAGGGGTTAATCAGAGACTGTTTCATATAGTGTGTATCTGCGCGCTGCATTTGAGACCTGGGGTGGCAATTATGAGCTCAGAATAGAGATGGTGTCCAGTAGGTGACAGACGTGGCTCCATATTGAAACAGGAAGCCCACTGTGGAGATTTGGTCCTTCCGTTGATGGCCACCGGCCACCTAGTCTTCTCCTGCTATAACTGCTTCACTGACTCAGCAGCTGAGCCAGGAGCCAGTGCCATCATAACCAGGTGGCTAACTGGGAGAAAGGGCAGATAGATATTTGTTATCTTGTTGTCTTGGGAAGCCCACCTAACCTCCATGCAAACATTCTGGTGTGAGTTATCTGTGGAAGGAATCATAGGCTCACAGTAATACACATCTTTCTTTTTGTAAATGTGCCCGTATTCCTTTCTGAACCTGAGAAGGTGGCCCCTGTGTCCACCAAGAAATTTACTGCCTGGCCTATATGGAGTGTTAGCCTGGGTATTGGCGGCGAAGTGAAACAGAGCCCTGACCCCTTCATGCAGCTCTTCAAGCCTTATTGTCTCTTGCTTGGTTCTTTCTCGTTGCAGATGAGGCCCGTCCACTCTTGTGGAGGGTCGTGGACCTCTCCTGGGGTTTTCAAGGCACTGATTTTTCCAGTGTCCTTCTTTCCTGCAGTAGGCACATTGATCCTTCCCCATGGCTTGGCAGTGCCCACAGGTTAGTCTCTCCGTGAGTGGGCCATGCTCTCCTTTTCCTGAGTCTCTGGGGTCTCTCATGGCAATTCCTAGTATTTTAGCTAGTTTCCTTGTCTCTGTCGTGCTAGGGTCATCTCGGTTGTTATATACTCAATGAACCACTTGTATCAAATCACTAAGATTTTTCCCTTGAACCCTTCCCACTTCTTTTTCAGGTCTGAGGCAGACTGACTGAGTCATAAAGGCAATATTTATTGCCCTCCTGTTCTCGGGGCCTCCGGGCTGTTAGGGGTATAAAGCCTGTAGGTTTCCATCAACCACTCTAGAAAGGCAGGCGGACATTCTCTTAGCCTGAAAATTCTCACTGACCTTAGATAAATTTATAGGTTTCCTAGCTCTTCCGCAGAGGGTCATGTAAGAGCAATGGGTGATACCTGGTAAAGCCCTCTGGGCCTTGCTAGGAATTGAGATCCCACATTGTTGGTGTAGTGGCCAAAAGAGTTTCTCTCAAGTGGGGAGTGCCCGCTCGCTGACCATCAGGTTCACTGACTGCTTACTGGGCCTCTGTCTGGAAGGGCTGCCCTCCTCCGTTGTGAACAGCACCTGGAGAAGTTGTTGGCAAGCATTCCAGGTGGGCTGATGAGTATGGAAGTCATACCAGTACTAGTGTGTGGGGGGGCTGCTTGTTAAGGGTGGGGGTGAGATTGGGGGGCCGGTGGGGGAGGGAGTGACTCAATAAGGGCCTGTTAGAAGTTTTCTATTTCTGGACCCTAGAAACCTTATAGGGCGGGGGTTGAAAGAAAGGGTTTGAAGCCAGCTCTCCCACTCCCAGAGTTCTCCTGCAAAATGGGATAAAGCCGATTAGGGGAGAGTGATGGGGAGGGGAGGGGAGGGGAGGGGTGGGGGAGGGATGGGGGAGGGGAGGGGTGATGGAGGGGAGGGGTGGGGGAGGGTGATGGGGAGGGATGGCCTCCACCTATGTGGTTTTGGGAACTTGGACCATTTGTTTTTCCGGTCCTTCCATGTTTCCTGAAACCTTGGAAACAAGGGCCCTTTCTTTGCGGGAGGGAGTAAGTCTTTTATATTTGCAGGCTTCTTAGTGGCAATGTCAGCCCACACTTGAAGTAACGGGATCAGATCGGGATATCCTGGTTCCCTTTAACCATAACTATGAACTCTTAGTAACAGGGGATGGGAAAACTAGTCTTGCGTGGGTCAATCAGGGACTCCTTCTGCCCCATCACTTTTAAACAAATTGTAGAGTCTCCAAGCTTTTGGGTTGAAACCACATCCTCTTGGTGAATGCCGAGAGCAGGGGTCCTCAAACTACAACCTGTGGGCCACATGCAGACAGCCGAGGACGCTGATCCTTTCTGTCGGGTGTATGTGCCCCATTTATTTTTTTTTTGAACTTCAAATCAAGATGTGCAGTGTGCACATGAATTTGTTCGTAATATTTGATTTTTGAAACTATAGTCTTTCCTTCAAAAGGCCTGAGGGATAGTGAACTGGCCCCCTGGGTAAACAGTTTAAGGACCCCTGTCCTAAGGTATCCTGGACTTAGGGGTTATTAATCTCCCAGCCCTGAAACATCCCTGAACATTCTACCCGTTGTAGGAGGCACCATGGGAATTTGGACCCCGGGTAATTTACAAGTCTTTACTCCAATTGAACCCAAGAAAATTCAAAATGGCTTAGGCAGGTACTCTATTTTGGTCACATTTGACTCGTCCTGCACTAGCCCACTATTTCCATTTAACTCTATAACGCGAAGCATGATGTTTTCATAACATTAAAAAATGTATATATTAATACATATATATATATTTATAACTATGAAAGACCACAACAAAAAGAAAATTTTTCCAAAAATTAAAATTGAAGCGTTATAGGGTTAAAAAGAAGGATGGGTCTTATCAGCGGGTCCAAGACCTTAGCATCATAAATGAATCAGTGATCCGACTGCACCTAGTAGTGCCCAAACCTGTGCCCTCCTAGGGGAAAGTGTGAATGCTTTTATCCCTCTTCCTGTACTTCCAATGAACAAACACACATGTCTGGTAATCCTAAGATTATTTTTGTTTCCTGTGACACTCACCTAATTTCAAGGCCACTGCCACCTCACAAGCTTAGCCTTGTCGTAGTCAAACTGTTCACCTTTTAGACCGTTTGTTTTTCTCAGAAGTTATCGGGTGATTAAAGCTTCTGAACCAAGTGTGCCAGGTCCACGACTACCATCTCCTGGACCACCTCAACCTTATCCATCCTGGATAAAGTTGCCCTCAATGGACAACCCCTCCCAGCAGTGTAGGAAGGGTATGGACCCAAAGCCCCACCTCGCCCCTTTTGCCAGCAGGAAGCAGCTAGAGATGTCGTCGCCCAGTACCCCCAAAGATTTGGGTCCATATCTCTTCAGGGGGGCAAATGTTAGGTAGCTATGCTAGGGACTGGGGCATCCGTTATGCATGCCCATAGGGCCAAGATAAGAGCCCAGTTAGGAGAGGCACCCTGTGCATGCTCAGAGGTCCAGATTTCTGGCCATGAAGGGGAGGTCACCTGGGTGGTTCCTGTACCTGGATTGACCAATCTAGGCCATGTAAATTCAATTCAGCCACTGGGGTCGGCCAGACTTGCCCACCACGCCTCCCTACGCTCATAAAACTCTCTTGAGTGCAGACCAGGCTTCTGCATGATTTCTCTCTCACTCAGGAAGGCTCTTTGGAGGCAGCTGTGCTGCACATGAGTGGCTGGTGGATACTGTTCAGATGCATGGCTTTCTGCTTGCAAGGGTTTTTGTCTCAGCTGACTGTAAGGGAGGAGGTAGTACGTCTGGATCACAGAGTATCCATGTCCACAAACGAGGCTGCTCATTCCACAGTCCTGGAAGTGCTTTATGAAAACCCTCTGCTTTGCAATGTCACTCTTTGTAGATTAGAGTGGGAGGGGCTGGGACCAAGGTATGCTGCCTCTTACTCCCAGTTGCAGGTTTCTGGATGCTGATTGTATCTCTTACAGCATCAGTTAGTGGGCTTGTTGTCTGCCTCAGGCTTTGTTCACGGAGATCCTCCAGCTAGTTGGTGGTGTGTGCGCATGAGCAGAGACTTCCTGCCAATCCCCCATGAGTAGTAGAGCTCCCATGGTGTGGACTCCATGAAAGCCTTGCCCCAGGCAGCATGCTTACAAAGGAGGGTGGGCCCTGCAGGACAGAGGACCATTCCCCCTGTGGAATGGCCTCAGAGATCCACCTCCCTCTCTGGCCAGCTGCTGGGGCTGTGGGTCCTAAGCATCATGGCTGACTCAATAATAGACACAGGGTGAGGCGACTCCAGTAGCTGTTTTGACTGGTCTAATCCAGCCTGAGATCATCCTTGCATGAGCCCCTGCCAAGATTATTTTTGTTTCTTTTATGATCTTTTCATTAGTGGCTCCTACAACACTAACCACCATCCATAAATACATCATCTGTTTGAAGCCCATCTGTACATTAATTGCCCTCCTTATTCACAAAATATCCACTCTCCACCCAAGCCCCTGGCCTCAGCTCCTCATTTTTCCCCCCTCAATGCCCGCCACCCATCCCTCATCAATCCTTGGAAATGTACTAATTCTTTTGTCATATTTTCACCCACCTTTCTTTTGAGGTCAATGAAGATCCTTGTAATCGGTTCCCACTTTCCATCCTGCCCTTCCTCCACCCTCCCAGTATCTCCACTCATAACACTGGTAAAGGGCCCATCCACTCTGGATTCCCCGTGTTTGAAATTCCTATCGGTACTAGAATACCTTCTCTAGTTTGGCCAGATTAGTATGGTAGAACTGGGATCATGATAGTGGGGCAAGAGAAAGCATTAAGAACTAGAGGAAAGTTGTGTTTCATCTTTGCTGTCTCATACCCTGTATTCTTTAATCTCCACTCTGAGATCCTTCTGTAAGGGGATGTCCAGTGCACTGCAAATAGGTTTTGGGTCTATACCCGGCAGTCCCCTCTCATTCTCCATGATAAGATTTTTTTGTTCTCATGATACCTGTTGCCTTATCCCTTTAAAACTTTGTGATCACACAGGCTGGTATGCTTTCTCCATGTGGGCTCTGTTGCTTCAGAGCCAGATGGCTGTTTCTTTACCCTCAGGCCTTTAAGACCCCACACGCTATATCTTTAGGTAGCTGGACACCATCGGCTTTCTTCACCACACTTGCTTATGCAGCCGCTTTGTGGTCAGTGATTGTGTAGGGAAGGTGAGCATCTTAGAATGCCAATTTAATAGAACAGTGTTATTGCAATGAGGGAGTCCTTGAGCGGAGGCCCTATGTCCATCTGCTACCTTAATACTAAATCTATAAACATATGGACATAGATCTATTTCCCCATGCCCCTTTGTAAATATATGTACATATGTACATGCCTTTATTTAGACGTCTATAACTGGCCCTTGCTTCCCAGCTCACTCTTCTATACTCTTTGATTTTCCTCTTGTGCCCACTGACATGCTCAGTCTTCCTTTGGGTTTCAGTAATTCCTCTTGGTTACATTACCTTTGATCACGCCCTACCAGGCCTCCTACATCCCCCTCACTATCGTTTTCCATCACTTGTTGTACCCTTGTCTCTGGGTTTCTTTACAGCACTTCCTTTCCCCCCACCGTGCTCACTCCCATGCCCAATGGAAAGGGCCGGTCACATGTTTACTCCTCCAGATTGTTCATCCAGCCTCTCTTAATTAGACAGACCTGTAAAGGTAATAACATGCACAAAACAAGACTGAGCTAAACCAAGCAGCAAAAAGAAAAAAAAACAAACAAAAATGAAAACAAAACCCAACCCAAATCCAATGACACTAAAAGAAAACAACACTAACCAGAAAGAAAAGTACAAGGACTGTGTGGTGAACTTTAGGAGTGTTTTCCAGTCCAGTCTGTGGGGGCACCGAACCCTGACCACAAAGTCCACCTTTGGCATTCCCCGGGGACTTTGATGCTCCGTTTTCTTACTCTTCCGCTGCACTCTCTTAGTGTCATGCATCGAAGTGGCAGGATCAGTTCGGGCGCAGTTCCCACACTGTGTGTCCAGTGTTGTCCCCTCTAAGGCTATGGGTCTTTGAGGGACGTTTCTCATCGTGGGGCTGCCCATGTGGTCTTCTCTGTGGATTGGCTTCTCTGATTGGGAACATCATCCTCAAGGTGTATTGGGCCAGGGTGTGCTCCATTCTCCCCTCCTCCCCCTTGTTCTGCCCTGTGTTCACTGATCAGATATGTCCCTCTCCGCGAGCTGCAGATCCGGTGCCATCCTGTGAAATACAATCTTTTGGGGCTGCAAGGATGTGGGGGGGTGGGTATCAGCTCAGATCTTTTGAGAGTCCAGGAGATATTGACTTCTCGATGGGCACAGTTCTGTGGGGCACCGTGCTCTTGGTCCAGACGCTGGTTGTGAATATGACTTTGTTGTTAACCAGTTGTGTGTCTCTGGGTCAACTCCCGTGTGTTTTTGAGTGAGTTTTCTAATCTGCAAAGTAAATGTACAGGATTATCCAGACTCCCATGTCAGCAAGTTATCGAGAGGGGTTAATCAGAGACTGTTTCATATAGTGTGTACCTGCGCGCCGCATTCTAGACCTGCGATGGCAATTATGAGCTCAGGATAGAGATGGTGTCCAGCAGGTAACATACGTGGCTCCATATTGAAACAGGAAGCCCACTGTGGAGATTTGGTCCTTCTGTTGATGGCCACCGGCCACCTAGTCTTCTCCTGCTATAACTGCTTCACTGGCTCAGCAGCTGAGCCAGAAGCCAGTGATATCATAACCAGGTGGCTAACTGGGCCAAAGGGCTGATAGATATTTGTTATTTTGTTGTCTTGGGAAACCCACCTACCCTCCATGCAAACCTTCTGGTGTGAGTTATCTGTGGAAGGAATCATAGGCTCACAGTAATTCACATCTTTCTTCTTGAAATTGTGCCCATATTCCTTTCTGAACCTGACAAGGTGGCCCCTGTGTCCACCAAGAAATTTACTGCCTGGCCTCCTACTTGGAGAGTTAGCCTGGGCTTTTGGCGGCGAAGTGAATCAGAGCCCTGACCCCTTCATTGAGCTTCTTCAAGCATTATTGTCTCTTGCTTGGGTCTTTCTACGTGCAGATGAGGCCCATCCACTCTAGTGGAGGGTCGTGCACCTCTCCTCGGGTTTTCAAGGCACTGATTTTTCCAGTGTCCTTCTTTCCTGCAGTAGGCACATTGGTCCTTCCCCATGGCTTGGCGGTGCCCACAGGTTAGTCTCTCCGTGAGTGGGCCATGCTCTCCTTTTCCTGAGTCTCTGGGGTCTCTCATGGCAATTCCTAGTATTTTAGCTAGCTTCTTTGTCTCTGTCGTGCTAGGGTCATCTCTGTTGTTATACACTCAATGAGCCACTTGTACCAAATCGCTAAGATTTTTCCCTTCAAACCCTTCCCACTTCTTTGTCATGTCTGAGGCAGACTGACTGAGTAATAAAGGCAATACTTATTGCCCTCCTGTTTTCAGTGCCTCCGGGCCGTTAGGGGTATAAAGCCCGTAGGCTTCCCTCAGCCACTCTAGAAAGGCAGGCGGATATTCTCTTATAGGAACCTGAAAATTCTCACTGACCTTAGATAAATTCATAGGTTTCCTAGCTCTTCTGCAGAGGGTCATGTAAGAGCAATGGTTGATACCTGGTAAAGTCCTCTGGGCCTTGCTAGGAATTGAGATCCCACATTGTTGGTGTAGTGGCCAAAAGAGTTTCTCCCAAGTGGGGAGTGCCCGCTCGCTGACCATCAGGTTCACTGACTGCTTACTGGGCCTCTGTCTGGAAGGGCTACCCTCCTCCGTTGTGAACAGCACCTGGAGAAGTTGTTGGCAAGCATTCCAGGTGGGCTGATGAGTATGGAAGTCATACCAGTACTAGTGTGTGTGGGGGGCTGCTTGTTAGGGGTGGGGGTGAGTTTGGGGGGCCGGTGGGGGAGGGAGTGACTCAATAAGGGCCTGTTAGAAGTTTTCTATTTCTGGACCCTAGAAACCTTATAGGGCGGGGGTTGAAAGAAAGGGTTTGAAGCCAGCTCTCCCACTCCCAGAGTTCTCCTGCAAAATGGGATAAAGCCGATTAGGGGAGAGTGATGGGGAGGGGAGGGGAGGGGAGGTGTGGGGGAGGGGTGAGGGGAGGGGAGGGGTGGGGGAGGGTGATGTGGAGGGATGGCCTCCACCTATGTGGTTTTGGGAACTTGGACCGTTTGTTTTTCCGGTCCTTCCATGTTTCCTGAAACCTTGGAAACAAGGGCCCTTTCTTTGCGGGAGGGAGTAAGTCTTTTATATTTGCAGGCTTCTTAGTGGCAATGTCAGCCCACACTTGAAGTAACGGGATCAGATCGGGATATCCTGGTTCCCTTTAAACATAACTATGAACTCTTAGTAATAGGGGGTGGGAAAACTAGTCTTGCGTGGGTCAATCAGGGACTCCTTCTGCCCCATCACTTTTAAACAAATTGTAGAGTCTCCAAGCTTTTGGGTTGAAACCACATCCTCTTGGTGAATGCCGAGAGCAGGGGTCCTCAAACTACAACCTGTGGGCCACATGCAGACAGCCGAGGACGTTGATCCTTTCTGCCGGGTGTATGTGCCCCATTTATTTTTTTTTTTGAACTTCAAATCAAGATGTGCAGTGTGCACATGAATTTGTTCGTAATATTTGTTTTTTTAAACTATAGTCTTTCCTTCAAAAGGCCTGAGGGATAGTGAACTGGCCCCCTGGGTAAACAGTTTAAAGACCCCTGCCCTAAGGTATCCTGGACTTAGGGGTTATTAATCTCCCAGCCCTGAAACATCCCTGAACATTCTACCCGTTGTAGGAGGCACCATGGGAATTTGGACCCCGGGTAATTTACAAGCCTTTACTCCAATTGAACCCAAGAAAATTCAAAATGGCTTAGGCAGTTACTCTATTTTGGTCACTTTTGACTCGTCCTGCACTAGCCCATTATTTCCATTTAACTCTATAACGCGAAGCATGATGTTTTCATAACATTAAAAATGTATATATTAATACATATATATATATATATATATATTTATAACTATGAAAGTCCACAACAAAAAGAAAATTTTTTCCCAAAATTAAAATTGAAGCGTTATAGGGTTAAAAAGAAGGATGGGTCTTATCAGCGGGTCCAAGACCTTAGCATCATAAATGAATCAGTGATCCGACTGCACCTAGTAGTGCCCAAACCTGTGCCCTCCTAGGGGAAAGTGTGAATGCTTTTATCCCTCTTCCTGTACTTCCAATGAACAAACACACATGTCTGGTAATCCTAAGATTATTTTTGTTTCCTGTGACACTCACCTAATTTCAAGGCCACTGCCACCTCACAAGCTTAGCCTTGTCGTAGTCAAACTGTTCACCTTTTAGACCGTTTGTTTTTCTCAGAAGTTATCGGGTGATTAAAGCTTCTGAACCAAGTGTGCCAGGTCCACGACTACCATCTCCTGGACCACCTCAACCTTATCCATCCTGGATAAAGTTGCCCTCAATGGACAACCCCTCCCAGCAGTGTAGGAAGGGTATGGACCCAAAGCCCCACCTCGCCCCTTTTGCCAGCAGGAAGCAGCTAGAGATGTCGTCGCCCAGTACCCCCAAAGATTTGGGTCCATATCTCTTCAGGGGGGCAAATGTTAGGTAGCTATGCTAGGGACTGGGGCATCCGTTATGCATGCCCATAGGGCCAAGATAAGAGCCCAGTTAGGAGAGGCACCCTGTGCATGCTCAGAGGTCCAGATTTCTGGCCATGAAGGGGAGGTCACCTGGGTGGTTCCTGTACCTGGATTGACCAATCTAGGCCATGTAAATTCAATTCAGCCACTGGGGTCGGCCAGACTTGCCCACCACGCCTCCCTACGCTCATAAAACTCTCTTGAGTGCAGACCAGGCTTCTGCATGATTTCTCTCTCACTCAGGAAGGCTCTTTGGAGGCAGCTGTGCTGCACATGAGTGGCTGGTGGATACTGTTCAGATGCATGGCTTTCTGCTTGCAAGGGTTTTTGTCTCAGCTGACTGTAAGGGAGGAGGTAGTACGTCTGGATCACAGAGTATCCATGTCCACAAACGAGGCTGCTCATTCCACAGTCCTGGAAGTGCTTTATGAAAACCCTCTGCTTTGCAATGTCACTCTTTGTAGATTAGAGTGGGAGGGGCTGGGACCAAGGTATGCTGCCTCTTACTCCCAGTTGCAGGTTTCTGGATGCTGATTGTATCTCTTACAGCATCAGTTAGTGGGCTTGTTGTCTGCCTCAGGCTTTGTTCACGGAGATCCTCCAGCTAGTTGGTGGTGTGTGCGCATGAGCAGAGACTTCCTGCCAATCCCCCATGAGTAGTAGAGCTCCCATGGTGTGGACTCCATGAAAGCCTTGCCCCAGGCAGCATGCTTACAAAGGAGGGTGGGCCCTGCAGGACAGAGGACCATTCCCCCTGTGGAATGGCCTCAGAGATCCACCTCCCTCTCTGGCCAGCTGCTGGGGCTGTGGGTCCTAAGCATCATGGCTGACTCAATAATAGACACAGGGTGAGGCGACTCCAGTAGCTGTTTTGACTGGTCTAATCCAGCCTGAGATCATCCTTGCATGAGCCCCTGCCAAGATTATTTTTGTTTCTTTTATGATCTTTTCATTAGTGGCTCCTACAACACTAACCACCATCCATAAATACATCATCTGTTTGAAGCCCATCTGTACATTAATTGCCCTCCTTATTCACAAAATATCCACTCTCCACCCAAGCCCCTGGCCTCAGCTCCTCATTTTTCCCCCCTCAATGCCCGCCACCCATCCCTCATCAATCCTTGGAAATGTACTAATTCTTTTGTCATATTTTCACCCACCTTTCTTTTGAGGTCAATGAAGATCCTTGTAATCGGTTCCCACTTTCCATCCTGCCCTTCCTCCACCCTCCCAGTATCTCCACTCATAACACTGGTAAAGGGCCCATCCACTCTGGATTCCCCGTGATTGAAATTCCTATCGGTACTAGAATACCTTCTCTAGTTTGGCCAGATTAGTATGGTAGAACTGGGATCATGATAGTGGGGCAAGAGAAAGCATTAAGAACTAGAGGAAAGTTGTGTTTCATCTTTGCTGTCTCATACCCTGTATTCTTTAATCTCCACTCTGAGATCCTTCTGTAAGGGGATGTCCAGTGCACTGCAAATAGGTTTTGGGTCTATACCCGGCAGTCCCCTCTCATTCTCCATGATAAGATTTTTTTGTTCTCATGATACCTGTTGCCTTATCCCTTTAAAACTTTGTGATCACACAGGCTGGTATGCTTTCTCCATGTGGGCTCTGTTGCTTCAGAGCCAGATGGCTGTTTCTTTACCCTCAGGCCTTTAAGACCCCACACGCTATATCTTTAGGTAGCTGGACACCATCGGCTTTCTTCACCACATTTGCTTATGCAGCCGCTTTGTGGTCAGTGATTGTGTAGGGAAGGTGAGCATCTTAGAATGCCAATTTAATAGAACAGTGTTATTGCAATGAGGGAGTCCTTGAGCGGAGGCCCTATGTCCATCTGCTACCTTAATACTAAATCTATAAACATATGGACATAGATCTATTTCCCCATGCCCCTTTGTAAATATATGTACATATGTACATGCCTTTATTTAGACGTCTATAACTGGCCCTTGCTTCCCAGCTCACTCTTCTATACTCTTTGATTTTCCTCTTGTGCCCACTGTCATGCTCAGTCTTCCTTTGGGTTTCAGTAATTCCTCTTGGTTACATTACCTTTGATCACGCCCTACCAGGCCTCCTACATCCCCCTCACTATCGTTTTCCATCACTTGTTGTACCCTTGTCTCTGGGTTTCTTTACAGCACTTCCTTTCCCCCCACCGTGCTCACTCCCATGCCCAATGGAAAGGGCCGGTCACATGTTTACTCCTCCAGATTGTTCATCCAGCCTCTCTTAATTAGACAGACCTGTAAAGGTAATAACATGCACAAAACAAGACTGAGCTAAACCAAGCAGCAAAAAGAAAAAAAAAACAAACAAAAATGAAAACAAAACCCAACCCAAATCCAATGACACTAAAAGAAAACAACACTAACCAGAAAGAAAAGTACAAGGACTGTGTGGTGAACTTTAGGAGTGTTTTCCAGTCCAGTCTGTGGGGGCACCGAACCCTGACCACAAAGTCCACCTTTGGCATTCCCCGGGGACTTTGATGCTCCGTTTTCTTACTCTTCCGCTGCACTCTCTTAGTGTCATGCATCGAAGTGGCAGGATCAGTTCGGGCGCAGTTCCCACACTGTGTGTCCAGTGTTGTCCCCTCTAAGGCTATGGGTCTTTGAGGGACGTTTCTCATCGTGGGGCTGCCCATGTGGTCTTCTCTGTGGATTGGCTTCTCTGATTGGGAACATCATCCTCAAGGTGTATTGGGCCAGGGTGTGCTCCATTCTCCCCTCCTCCCCCTTGTTCTGCCCTGTGTTCACTGATCAGATATGTCCCTCTCCGCGAGCTGCAGATCCGGTGCCATCCTGTGAAATACAATCTTTTGGGGCTGCAAGGATGTGGGGGGGTGGGTATCAGCTCAGATCTTTTGAGAGTCCAGGAGATATTGACTTCTCGATGGGCACAGTTCTGTGGGGCACCGTGCTCTTGGTCCAGACGCTGGTTGTGAATATGACTTTGTTGTTAACCAGTTGTGTGTCTCTGGGTCAACTCCCGTGTGTTTTTGAGTGAGTTTTCTAATCTGCAAAGTAAATGTACAGGATTATCCAGACTCCCATGTCAGCAAGTTATCGAGAGGGGTTAATCAGAGACTGTTTCATATAGTGTGTACCTGCGTGCCGCATTCTAGACCTGCGATGGCAATTATGAGCTCAGGATAGAGATGGTGTCCAGCAGGTAACATACGTGGCTCCATATTGAAACAGGAAGCCCACTGTGGAGATTTGGTCCTTCTGTTGATGGCCACCGGCCACCTAGTCTTCTCCTGCTATAACTGCTTCACTGGCTCAGCAGCTGAGCCAGAAGCCAGTGATATCATAACCAGGTGGCTAACTGGGCCAAAGGGCTGATAGATATTTGTTATTTTGTTGTCTTGGGAAACCCACCTACCCTTCATGCAAACCTTCTGGTGTGAGTTATCTGTGGAAGGAATCATAGGCTCACAGTAATTCACATCTTTCTTCTTGAAAATGTGCCCATATTCCTTTCTGAACCTGACAAGGTGGCCCCTGTGTCCACCAAGAAATTTACTGCCTGGCCTCCTACTTGGAGAGTTAGCCTGGGCTTTTGGCGGCGAAGTGAAACAGAGCCCTGACCCCTTCATTGAGCTTCTTCAAGCATTATTGTCTCTTGCTTGGGTCTTTCTACGTGCAGATGAGGCCCATCCACTCTAGTGGAGGGTCGTGCACCTCTCCTCGGGTTTTCAAGGCACTGATTTTTCCAGTGTCCTTCTTTCCTGCAGTAGGCACATTGGTCCTTCCCCATGGCTTGGCGGTGCCCACAGGTTAGTCTCTCCGTGAGTGGGCCATGCTCTCCTTTTCCTGAGTCTCTGGGGTCTCTCATGGCAATTCCTAGTATTTTAGCTAGCTTCTTTGTCTCTGTCGTGCTAGGGTCATCTCTGTTGTTATACACTCAATGAGCCACTTGTACCAAATCGCTAAGATTTTTCCCTTCAAACCCTTCCCACTTCTTTGTCATGTCTGAGGCAGACTGACTGAGTAATAAAGGCAATACTTATTGCCCTCCTGTTTTCAGTGCCTCCGGGCCGTTAGGGGTATAAAGCCCGTAGGCTTCCCTCAGCCACTCTAGAAAGGCAGGCGGATATTCTCTTATAGGAACCTGAAAATTCTCACTGACCTTAGATAAATTCATAGGTTTCCTAGCTCTTCTGCAGAGGGTCATGTAAGAGCAATGGTTGATACCTGGTAAAGTCCTCTGGGCCTTGCTAGGAATTGAGATCCCACATTGTTGGTGTAGTGGCCAAAAGAGTTTCTCCCAAGTGGGGAGTGCCCGCTCGCTGACCATCAGGTTCACTGACTGCTTACTGGGCCTCTGTCTGGAAGGGCTACCCTCCTCCGTTGTGAACAGCACCTGGAGAAGTTGTTGGCAAGCATTCCAGGTGGGCTGATGAGTATGGAAGTCATACCAGTACTAGTGTGTGTGGGGGGCTGCTTGTTAGGGGTGGGGGTGAGTTTGGGGGGCCGGTGGGGGAGGGAGTGACTCAATAAGGGCCTGTTAGAAGTTTTCTATTTCTGGACCCTAGAAACCTTATAGGGCGGGGGTTGAAAGAAAGGGTTTGAAGCCAGCTCTCCCACTCCCAGAGTTCTCCTGCAAAATGGGATAAAGCCGATTAGGGGAGGGTGATGGGGAGGGGAGGGGAGGGGAGGTGTGGGGGAGGGGTGAGGGAGGGGAGGGGTGGGGGAGGGTGATGTGGAGGGATGGCCTCCACCTATGTGGTTTTGGGAACTTGGACTGTTTGTTTTTCCGGTCCTTCCATGTTTCCTGAAACCTTGGAAACAAGGGCCCTTTCTTTGCGGGAGGGAGTAAGTCTTTTATATTTGCAGGCTTCTTAGTGGCAATGTCAGCCCACACTTGAAGTAACGGGATCAGATCGGGATATCCTGGTTCCCTTTAAACATAACTATGAACTCTTAGTAATAGGGGGTGGGAAAACTAGTCTTGCGTGGGTCAATCAGGGACTCCTTCTGCCCCATCACTTTTAAACAAATTGTAGAGTCTCCAAGCTTTTGGGTTGAAACCACATCCTCTTGGTGAATGCCGAGAGCAGGGGTCCTCAAACTACAACCTGTGGGCCACATGCAGACAGCCGAGGACGTTGATCCTTTCTGCCGGGTGTATGTGCCCCATTTATTTTTTTTTTGAACTTCAAATCAAGATGTGCAGTGTGCACATGAATTTGTTCGTAATATTTGTTTTTTTAAACTATAGTCTTTCCTTCAAAAGGCCTGAGGGATAGTGAACTGGCCCCCTGGGTAAACAGTTTAAAGACCCCTGCCCTAAGGTATCCTGGACTTAGGGGTTATTAATCTCCCAGCCCTGAAACATCCCTGAACATTCTACCCGTTGTAGGAGGCACCATGGGAATTTGGACCCCGGGTAATTTACAAGCCTTTACTCCAATTGAACCCAAGAAAATTCAAAATGGCTTAGGCAGTTACTCTATTTTGGTCACTTTTGACTCGTCCTGCACTAGCCCATTATTTCCATTTAACTCTATAACGCGAAGCATGATGTTTTCATAACATTAAAAATGTATATATTAATACATATATATATATATATTTATAACTATGAAAGTCCACAACAAAAAGAAAATTTTTTCCCAAAATTAAAATTGAAGCGTTATAGGGTTAAAAAGAAGGATGGGTCTTATCAGCGGGTCCAAGACCTTAGCATCATAAATGAATCAGTGATCCGACTGCACCTAGTAGTGCCCAAACCTGTGCCCTCCTAGGGGAAAGTGTGAATGCTTTTATCCCTCTTCCTGTACTTCCAATGAACAAACACACATGTCTGGTAATCCTAAGATTATTTTTGTTTCCTGTGACACTCACCTAATTTCAAGGCCACTGCCACCTCACAAGCTTAGCCTTGTCGTAGTCAAACTGTTCACCTTTTAGACCGTTTGTTTTTCTCAGAAGTTATCGGGTGATTAAAGCTTCTGAACCAAGTGTGCCAGGTCCACGACTACCATCTCCTGGACCACCTCAACCTTATCCATCCTGGATAAAGTTGCCCTCAATGGACAACCCCTCCCAGCAGTGTAGGAAGGGTATGGACCCAAAGCCCCACCTCGCCCCTTTTGCCAGCAGGAAGCAGCTAGAGATGTCGTCGCCCAGTACCCCCAAATATTTGGGTCCATATCTCTTCAGGGGGGCAAATGTTAGGTAGCTATGCTAGGGACTGGGGCATCCGTTATGCATGCCCATAGGGCCAAGATAAGAGCCCAGTTAGGAGAGGCACCCTGTGCATGCTCAGAGGTCCAGATTTCTGGCCATGAAGGGGAGGTCACCTGGGTGGTTCCTGTACCTGGATTGACCAATCTAGGCCATGTAAATTCAATTCAGCCACTGGGGTCGGCCAGACTTGCCCACCACGCCTCCCTACGCTCATAAAACTCTCTTGAGTGCAGACCAGGCTTCTGCATGATTTCTCTCTCACTCAGGAAGGCTCTTTGGAGGCAGCTGTGCTGCACATGAGTGGCTGGTGGATACTGTTCAGATGCATGGCTTTCTGCTTGCAAGGGTTTTTGTCTCAGCTGACTGTAAGGGAGGAGGTAGTACGTCTGGATCACAGAGTATCCATGTCCACAAACGAGGCTGCTCATTCCACAGTCCTGGAAGTGCTTTATGAAAACCCTCTGCTTTGCAATGTCACTCTTTGTAGATTAGAGTGGGAGGGGCTGGGACCAAGGTATGCTGCCTCTTACTCCCAGTTGCAGGTTTCTGGATGCTGATTGTATCTCTTACAGCATCAGTTAGTGGGCTTGTTGTCTGCCTCAGGCTTTGTTCACGGAGATCCTCCAGCTAGTTGGTGGTGTGTGCGCATGAGCAGAGACTTCCTGCCAATCCCCCATGAGTAGTAGAGCTCCCATGGTGTGGACTCCATGAAAGCCTTGCCCCAGGCAGCATGCTTACAAAGGAGGGTGGGCCCTGCAGGACAGAGGACCATTCCCCCTGTGGAATGGCCTCAGAGATCCACCTCCCTCTCTGGCCAGCTGCTGGGGCTGTGGGTCCTAAGCATCATGGCTGACTCAATAATAGACACAGGGTGAGGCGACTCCAGTAGCTGTTTTGACTGGTCTAATCCAGCCTGAGATCATCCTTGCATGAGCCCCTGCCAAGATTATTTTTGTTTCTTTTATGATCTTTTCATTAGTGGCTCCTACAACACTAACCACCATCCATAAATACATCATCTGTTTGAAGCCCATCTGTACATTAATTGCCCTCCTTATTCACAAAATATCCACTCTCCACCCAAGCCCCTGGCCTCAGCTCCTCATTTTTCCCCCCTCAATGCCCGCCACCCATCCCTCATCAATCCTTGGAAATGTACTAATTCTTTTGTCATATTTTCACCCACCTTTCTTTTGAGGTCAATGAAGATCCTTGTAATCGGTTCCCACTTTCCATCCTGCCCTTCCTCCACCCTCCCAGTATCTCCACTCATAACACTGGTAAAGGGCCCATCCACTCTGGATTCCCCGTGTTTGAAATTCCTATCGGTACTAGAATACCTTCTCTAGTTTGGCCAGATTAGTATGGTAGAACTGGGATCATGATAGTGGGGCAAGAGAAAGCATTAAGAACTAGAGGAAAGTTGTGTTTCATCTTTGCTGTCTCATACCCTGTATTCTTTAATCTCCACTCTGAGATCCTTCTGTAAGGGGATGTCCAGTGCACTGCAAATAGGTTTTGGGTCTATACCCGGCAGTCCCCTCTCATTCTCCATGATAAGATTTTTTTGTTCTCATGATACCTGTTGCCTTATCCCTTTAAAACTTTGTGATCACACAGGCTGGTATGCTTTCTCCATGTGGGCTCTGTTGCTTCAGAGCCAGATGGCTGTTTCTTTACCCTCAGGCCTTTAAGACCCCACACGCTATATCTTTAGGTAGCTGGACACCATCGGCTTTCTTCACCACATTTGCTTATGCAGCCGCTTTGTGGTCAGTGATTGTGTAGGGAAGGTGAGCATCTTAGAATGCCAATTTAATAGAACAGTGTTATTGCAATGAGGGAGTCCTTGAGCGGAGGCCCTATGTCCATCTGCTACCTTAATACTAAATCTATAAACATATGGACATAGATCTATTTCCCCATGCCCCTTTGTAAATATATGTACATATGTACATGCCTTTATTTAGACGTCTATAACTGGCCCTTGCTTCCCAGCTCACTCTTCTATACTCTTTGATTTTCCTCTTGTGCCCACTGACATGCTCAGTCTTCCTTTGGGTTTCAGTAATTCCTCTTGGTTACATTACCTTTGATCACGCCCTACCAGGCCTCCTACATCCCCCTCACTATCGTTTTCCATCACTTGTTGTACCCTTGTCTCTGGGTTTCTTTACAGCACTTCCTTTCCCCCCACCGTGCTCACTCCCATGCCCAATGGAAAGGGCCGGTCACATGTTTACTCCTCCAGATTGTTCATCCAGCCTCTCTTAATTAGACAGACCTGTAAAGGTAATAACATGCACAAAACAAGACTGAGCTAAACCAAGCAGCAAAAAGAAAAAAAAAACAAACAAAAATGAAAACAAAACCCAACCCAAATCCAATGACACTAAAAGAAAACAACACTAACCAGAAAGAAAAGTACAAGGACTGTGTGGTGAACTTTAGGAGTGTTTTCCAGTCCAGTCTGTGGGGGCACCGAACCCTGACCACAAAGTCCACCTTTGGCATTCCCCGGGGACTTTGATGCTCCGTTTTCTTACTCTTCCGCTGCACTCTCTTAGTGTCATGCATCGAAGTGGCAGGATCAGTTCGGGCGCAGTTCCCACACTGTGTGTCCAGTGTTGTCCCCTCTAAGGCTATGGGTCTTTGAGGGACGTTTCTCATCGTGGGGCTGCCCATGTGGTCTTCTCTGTGGATTGGCTTCTCTGATTGGGAACATCATCCTCAAGGTGTATTGGGCCAGGGTGTGCTCCATTCTCCCCTCCTCCCCCTTGTTCTGCCCTGTGTTCACTGATCAGATATGTCCCTCTCCGCGAGCTGCAGATCCGGTGCCATCCTGTGAAATACAATCTTTTGGGGCTGCAAGGATGTGGGGGGGTGGGTATCAGCTCAGATCTTTTGAGAGTCCAGGAGATATTGACTTCTCGATGGGCACAGTTCTGTGGGGCACCGTGCTCTTGGTCCAGACGCTGGTTGTGAATATGACTTTGTTGTTAACCAGTTGTGTGTCTCTGGGTCAACTCCCGTGTGTTTTTGAGTGAGTTTTCTAATCTGCAAAGTAAATGTACAGGATTATCCAGACTCCCATGTCAGCAAGTTATCGAGAGGGGTTAATCAGAGACTGTTTCATATAGTGTGTACCTGCGCGCCACATTCTAGACCTGCGATGGCAATTATGAGCTCAGGATAGAGATGGTGTCCAGCAGGTAACATACGTGGCTCCATATTGAAACAGGAAGCCCACTGTGGAGATTTGGTCCTTCTGTTGATGGCCACCGGCCACCTAGTCTTCTCCTGCTATAACTGCTTCACTGGCTCAGCAGCTGAGCCAGAAGCCAGTGATATCATAACCAGGTGGCTAACTGGGCCAAAGGGCTGATAGATATTTGTTATTTTGTTGTCTTGGGAAACCCACCTACCCTCCATGCAAACCTTCTGGTGTGAGTTATCTGTGGAAGGAATCATAGGCTCACAGTAATTCACATCTTTCTTCTTGAAAATGTGCCCATATTCCTTTCTGAACCTGACAAGGTGGCCCCTGTGTCCACCAAGAAATTTACTGCCTGGCCTCCTACTTGGAGAGTTAGCCTGGGCTTTTGGCGGCGAAGTGAAACAGAGCCCTGACCCCTTCATTGAGCTTCTTCAAGCATTATTGTCTCTTGCTTGGGTCTTTCTACGTGCAGATGAGGCCCATCCACTCTAGTGGAGGGTCGTGCACCTCTCCTCGGGTTTTCAAGGCACTGATTTTTCCAGTGTCCTTCTTTCCTGCAGTAGGCACATTGGTCCTTCCCCATGGCTTGGCGGTGCCCACAGGTTAGTCTCTCCGTGAGTGGGCCATGCTCTCCTTTTCCTGAGTCTCTGGGGCCTCTCATGGCAATTCCTAGTATTTTAGCTAGCTTCTTTGTCTCTGTCGTGCTAGGGTCATCTCTGTTGTTATACACTCAATGAGCCACTTGTACCAAATCGCTAAGATTTTTCCCTTCAAACCCTTCCCACTTCTTTGTCATGTCTGAGGCAGACTGACTGAGTAATAAAGGCAATACTTATTGCCCTCCTGTTTTCAGTGCCTCCGGGCCGTTAGGGGTATAAAGCCCGTAGGCTTCCCTCAGCCACTCTAGAAAGGCAGGCGGATATTCTCTTATAGGAACCTGAAAATTCTCACTGACCTTAGATAAATTCATAGGTTTCCTAGCTCTTCTGCAGAGGGTCATGTAAGAGCAATGGTTGATACCTGGTAAAGTCCTCTGGGCCTTGCTAGGAATTGAGATCCCACATTGTTGGTGTAGTGGCCAAAAGAGTTTCTCCCAAGTGGGGAGTGCCTGCTCGCTGACCATCAGGTTCACTGACTGCTTACTGGGCCTCTGTCTGGAAGGTCTACCCTCCTCCGTTGTGAACAGCACCTGGAGAAGTTGTTGGCAAGCATTCCAGGTGGGCTGATGAGTATGGAAGTCATACCAGTACTAGTGTGTGTGGGGGGCTGCTTGTTAGGGGTGGGGGTGAGTTTGGGGGGCCGGTGGGGGAGGGAGTGACTCAATAAGGGCCTGTTAGAAGTTTTCTATTTCTGGACCCTAGAAACCTTATAGGGCGGGGGTTGAAAGAAAGGGTTTGAAGCCAGCTCTCCCACTCCCAGAGTTCTCCTGCAAAATGGGATAAAGCCGATTAGGGGAGAGTGATGGGGAGGGGAGGGGAGGGGAGGTGTGGGGGAGGGGTGAGGGAGGGGAGGGGTGGGGGAGGGTGATGTGGAGGGATGGCCTCCACCTATGTGGTTTTGGGAACTTGGACCGTTTGTTTTTCCGGTCCTTCCATGTTTCCTGAAACCTTGGAAACAAGGGCCCTTTCTTTGCGGGAGGGAGTAAGTCTTTTATATTTGCAGGCTTCTTAGTGGCAATGTCAGCCCACACTTGAAGTAACGGGATCAGATCGGGATATCCTGGTTCCCTTTAAACATAACTATGAACTCTTAGTAATAGGGGGTGGGAAAACTAGTCTTGCGTGGGTCAATCAGGGACTCCTTCTGCCCCATCACTTTTAAACAAATTGTAGAGTCTCCAAGCTTTTGGGTTGAAACCACATCCTCTTGGTGAATGCCGAGAGCAGGGGTCCTCAAACTACAACCTGTGGGCCACATGCAGACAGCCGAGGACGTTGATCCTTTCTGCCGGGTGTATGTGCCCCATTTATTTTTTTTTTGAACTTCAAATCAAGATGTGCAGTGTGCACATGAATTTGTTCGTAATATTTGTTTTTTTAAACTATAGTCTTTCCTTCAAAAGGCCTGAGGGATAGTGAACTGGCCCCCTGGGTAAACAGTTTAAAGACCCCTGCCCTAAGGTATCCTGGACTTAGGGGTTATTAATCTCCCAGCCCTGAAACATCCCTGAACATTCTACCCGTTGTAGGAGGCACCATGGGAATTTGGACCCCGGGTAATTTACAAGCCTTTACTCCAATTGAACCCAAGAAAATTCAAAATGGCTTAGGCAGTTACTCTATTTTGGTCACTTTTGACTCGTCCTGCACTAGCCCATTATTTCCATTTAACTCTATAACGCGAAGCATGATGTTTTCATAACATTAAAAATGTATATATTAATACATATATATATATATATTTATAACTATGAAAGTCCACAACAAAAAGAAAATTTTTTCCCAAAATTAAAATTGAAGCGTTATAGGGTTAAAAAGAAGGATGGGTCTTATCAGCGGGTCCAAGACCTTAGCATCATAAATGAATCAGTGATCCGACTGCACCTAGTAGTGCCCAAACCTGTGCCCTCCTAGGGGAAAGTGTGAATGCTTTTATCCCTCTTCCTGTACTTCCAATGAACAAACACACATGTCTGGTAATCCTAAGATTATTTTTGTTTCCTGTGATACTCACCTAATTTCAAGGCCACTGCCACCTCACAAGCTTAGCCTTGTCGTAGTCAAACTGTTCACCTTTTAGACCGTTTGTTTTTCTCAGAAGTTATCGGGTGATTAAAGCTTCTGAACCAAGTGTGCCAGGTCCACGACTACCATCTCCTGGACCACCTCAACCTTATCCATCCTGGATAAAGTTGCCCTCAATGGACAACCCCTCCCAGCAGTGTAGGAAGGGTATGGACCCAAAGCCCCACCTCGCCCCTTTTGCCAGCAGGAAGCAGCTAGAGATGTCGTCGCCCAGTACCCCCAAAGATTTGGGTCCATATCTCTTCAGGGGGGCAAATGTTAGGTAGCTATGCTAGGGACTGGGGCATCCGTTATGCATGCCCATAGGGCCAAGATAAGAGCCCAGTTAGGAGAGGCACCCTGTGCATGCTCAGAGGTCCAGATTTCTGGCCATGAAGGGGAGGTCACCTGGGTGGTTCCTGTACCTGGATTGACCAATCTAGGCCATGTAAATTCAATTCAGCCACTGGGGTCGGCCAGACTTGCCCACCACGCCTCCCTACGCTCATAAAACTCTCTTGAGTGCAGACCAGGCTTCTGCATGATTTCTCTCTCACTCAGGAAGGCTCTTTGGAGGCAGCTGTGCTGCACATGAGTGGCTGGTGGATACTGTTCAGATGCATGGCTTTCTGCTTGCAAGGGTTTTTGTCTCAGCTGACTGTAAGGGAGGAGGTAGTACGTCTGGATCACAGAGTATCCATGTCCACAAACGAGGCTGCTCATTCCACAGTCCTGGAAGTGCTTTATGAAAACCCTCTGCTTTGCAATGTCATTCTTTGTAGATTAGAGTGGGAGGGGCTGGGACCAAGGTATGCTGCCTCTTACTCCCAGTTGCAGGTTTCTGGATGCTGATTGTATCTCTTACAGCATCAGTTAGTGGGCTTGTTGTCTGCCTCAGGCTTTGTTCACGGAGATCCTCCAGCTAGTTGGTGGTGTGTGCGCATGAGCAGAGACTTCCTGCCAATCCCCCATGAGTAGTAGAGCTCCCATGGTGTGGACTCCATGAAAGCCTTGCCCCAGGCAGCATGCTTACAAAGGAGGGTGGGCCCTGCAGGACAGAGGACCATTCCCCCTGTGGAATGGCCTCAGAGATCCACCTCCCTCTCTGGCCAGCTGCTGGGGATGTGGGTCCTAAGCATCATGGCTGACTCAATAATAGACACAGGGTGAGGCGACTCCAGTAGCTGTTTTGACTGGTCTAATCCAGCCTGAGATCATCCTTGCATGAGCCCCTGCCAAGATTATTTTTGTTTCTTTTATGATCTTTTCATTAGTGGCTCCTACAACACTAACCACCATCCATAAATACATCATCTGTTTGAAGCCCATCTGTACATTAATTGCCCTCCTTATTCACAAAATATCCACTCTCCACCCAAGCCCCTGGCCTCAGCTCCTCATTTTTCCCCCCTCAATGCCCGCCACCCATCCCTCATCAATCCTTGGAAATGTACTAATTCTTTTGTCATATTTTCACCCACCTTTCTTTTGAGGTCAATGAAGATCCTTGTAATCGGTTCCCACTTTCCATCCTGCCCTTCCTCCACCCTCCCAGTATCTCCACTCATAACACTGGTAAAGGGCCCATCCACTCTGGATTCCCCGTGTTTGAAATTCCTATCGGTACTAGAATACCTTCTCTAGTTTGGCCAGATTAGTATGGTAGAACTGGGATCATGATAGTGGGGCAAGAGAAAGCATTAAGAACTAGAGGAAAGTTGTGTTTCATCTTTGCTGTCTCATACCCTGTATTCTTTAATCTCCACTCTGAGATCCTTCTGTAAGGGGATGTCCAGTGCACTGCAAATAGGTTTTGGGTCTATACCCGGCAGTCCCCTCTCATTCTCCATGATAAGATTTTTTTGTTCTCATGATACCTGTTGCCTTATCCCTTTAAAACTTTGTGATCACACAGGCTGGTATGCTTTCTCCATGTGGGCTCTGTTGCTTCAGAGCCAGATGGCTGTTTCTTTACCCTCAGGCCTTTAAGACCCCACACGCTATATCTTTAGGTAGCTGGACACCATCGGCTTTCTTCACCACATTTGCTTATGCAGCCGCTTTGTGGTCAGTGATTGTGTAGGGAAGGTGAGCATCTTAGAATGCCAATTTAATAGAACAGTGTTATTGCAATGAGGGAGTCCTTGAGCGGAGGCCCTATGTCCATCTGCTACCTTAATACTAAATCTATAAACATATGGACATAGATCTATTTCCCCATGCCCCTTTGTAAATATATGTACATATGTACATGCCTTTATTTAGACGTCTATAACTGGCCCTTGCTTCCCAGCTCACTCTTCTATACTCTTTGATTTTCCTCTTGTGCCCACTGACATGCTCAGTCTTCCTTTGGGTTTCAGTAATTCCTCTTGGTTACATTACCTTTGATCACGCCCTACCAGGCCTCCTACATCCCCCTCACTATCGTTTTCCATCACTTGTTGTACCCTTGTCTCTGGGTTTCTTTACAGCACTTCCTTTCCCCCCACCGTGCTCACTCCCATGCCCAATGGAAAGGGCCGGTCACATGTTTACTCCTCCAGATTGTTCATCCAGCCTCTCTTAATTAGACAGACCTGTAAAGGTAATAACATGCACAAAACAAGACTGAGCTAAACCAAGCAGCAAAAAGAAAAAAAAAACAAACAAAAATGAAAACAAAACCCAACCCAAATCCAATGACACTAAAAGAAAACAACACTAACCAGAAAGAAAAGTACAAGGACTGTGTGGTGAACTTTAGGAGTGTTTTCCAGTCCAGTCTGTGGGGGCACCGAACCCTGACCACAAAGTCCACCTTTGGCATTCCCCGGGGACTTTGATGCTCCGTTTTCTTACTCTTCCGCTGCACTCTCTTAGTGTCATGCATCGAAGTGGCAGGATCAGTTCGGGCGCAGTTCCCACACTGTGTGTCCAGTGTTGTCCCCTCTAAGGCTATGGGTCTTTGAGGGACGTTTCTCATCGTGGGGCTGCCCATGTGGTCTTCTCTGTGGATTGGCTTCTCTGATTGGGAACATCATCCTCAAGGTGTATTGGGCCAGGGTGTGCTCCATTCTCCCCTCCTCCCCCTTGTTCTGCCCTGTGTTCACTGATCAGATATGTCCCTCTCCGCGAGCTGCAGATCCGGTGCCATCCTGTGAAATACAATCTTTTGGGGCTGCAAGGATGTGGGGGGGTGGGTATCAGCTCAGATCTTTTGAGAGTCCAGGAGATATTGACTTCTCGATGGGCACAGTTCTGTGGGGCACCGTGCTCTTGGTCCAGACGCTGGTTGTGAATATGACTTTGTTGTTAACCAGTTGTGTGTCTCTGGGTCAACTCCCGTGTGTTTTTGAGTGAGTTTTCTAATCTGCAAAGTAAATGTACAGGATTATCCAGACTCCCATGTCAGCAAGTTATCGAGAGGGGTTAATCAGAGACTGTTTCATATAGTGTGTACCTGCGCGCCGCATTCTAGACCTGCGATGGCAATTATGAGCTCAGGATAGAGATGGTGTCCAGCAGGTAACATACGTGGCTCCATATTGAAACAGGAAGCCCACTGTGGAGATTTGGTCCTTCTGTTGATGGCCACCGGCCACCTAGTCTTCTCCTGCTATAACTGCTTCACTGGCTCAGCAGCTGAGCCAGAAGCCAGTGATATCATAACCAGGTGGCTAACTGGGCCAAAGGGCTGATAGATATTTGTTATTTTGTTGTCTTGGGAAACCCACCTACCCTCCATGCAAACCTTCTGGTGTGAGTTATCTGTGGAAGGAATCATAGGCTCACAGTAATTCACATCTTTCTTCTTGAAAATGTGCCCATATTCCTTTCTGAACCTGACAAGGTGGCCCCTGTGTCCACCAAGAAATTTACTGCCTGGCCTCCTACTTGGAGAGTTAGCCTGGGCTTTTGGCGGCGAAGTGAAACAGAGCCCTGACCCCTTCATTGAGCTTCTTCAAGCATTATTGTCTCTTGCTTGGGTCTTTCTACGTGCAGATGAGGCCCATCCACTCTAGTGGAGGGTCGTGCACCTCTCCTGGGGTTTTCAAGGCACTGATTTTTCCAGTGTCCTTCTTTCCTGCAGTAGGCACATTGGTCCTTCCCCATGGCTTGGCGGTGCCCACAGGTTAGTCTCTCCGTGAGTGGGCCATGCTCTCCTTTTCCTGAGTCTCTGGGGTCTCTCATGGCAATTCCTAGTATTTTAGCTAGCTTCTTTGTCTCTGTCGTGCTAGGGTCATCTCTGTTGTTATACACTCAATGAGCCACTTGTACCAAATCGCTAAGATTTTTCCCTTCAAACCCTTCCCACTTCTTTGTCATGTCTGAGGCAGACTGACTGAGTAATAAAGGCAATACTTATTGCCCTCCTGTTTTCAGTGCCTCCGGGCCGTTAGGGGTATAAAGCCCGTAGGCTTCCCTCAGCCACTCTAGAAAGGCAGGCGGATATTCTCTTATAGGAACCTGAAAATTCTCACTGACCTTAGATAAATTCATAGGTTTCCTAGCTCTTCTGCAGAGGGTCATGTAAGAGCAATGGTTGATACCTGGTAAAGTCCTCTGGGCCTTGCTAGGAATTGAGATCCCACATTGTTGGTGTAGTGGCCAAAAGAGTTTCTCCCAAGTGGGGAGTGCCCGCTCGCTGACCATCAGGTTCACTGACTGCTTACTGGGCCTCTGTCTGGAAGGGCTACCCTCCTCCGTTGTGAACAGCACCTGGAGAAGTTGTTGGCAAGCATTCCAGGTGGGCTGATGAGTATGGAAGTCATACCAGTACTAGTGTGTGTGGGGGGCTGCTTGTTAGGGGTGGGGGTGAGTTTGGGGGGCCGGTGGGGGAGGGAGTGACTCAATAAGGGCCTGTTAGAAGTTTTCTATTTCTGGACCCTAGAAACCTTATAGGGCGGGGGTTGAAAGAAAGGGTTTGAAGCCAGCTCTCCCACTCCCAGAGTTCTCCTGCAAAATGGGATAAAGCCGATTAGGGGAGAGTGATGGGGAGGGGAGGGGAGGGGAGGTGTGGGGGAGGGGTGAGGGAGGGGAGGGGTGGGGGAGGGTGATGTGGAGGGATGGCCTCCACCTATGTGGTTTTGGGAACTTGGACCGTTTGTTTTTCCGGTCCTTCCATGTTTCCTGAAACCTTGGAAACAAGGGCCCTTTCTTTGCGGGAGGGAGTAAGTCTTTTATATTTGCAGGCTTCTTAGTGGCAATGTCAGCCCACACTTGAAGTAACGGGATCAGATCGGGATATCCTGGTTCCCTTTAAACATAACTATGAACTCTTAGTAATAGGGGGTGGGAAAACTAGTCTTGCGTGGGTCAATCAGGGACTCCTTCTGCCCCATCACTTTTAAACAAATTGTAGAGTCTCCAAGCTTTTGGGTTGAAACCACATCCTCTTGGTGAATGCCGAGAGCAGGGGTCCTCAAACTACAACCTGTGGGCCACATGCAGACAGCCGAGGACGTTGATCCTTTCTGCCGGGTGTATGTGCCCCATTTATTTTTTTTTTGAACTTCAAATCAAGATGTGCAGTGTGCACATGAATTTGTTCGTAATATTTGTTTTTTTAAACTATAGTCTTTCCTTCAAAAGGCCTGAGGGATAGTGAACTGGCCCCCTGGGTAAACAGTTTAAAGACCCCTGCCCTAAGGTATCCTGGACTTAGGGGTTATTAATCTCCCAGCCCTGAAACATCCCTGAACATTCTACCCGTTGTAGGAGGCACCATGGGAATTTGGACCCCGGGTAATTTACAAGCCTTTACTCCAATTGAACCCAAGAAAATTCAAAATGGCTTAGGCAGTTACTCTATTTTGGTCACTTTTGACTCGTCCTGCACTAGCCCATTATTTCCATTTAACTCTATAACGCGAAGCATGATGTTTTCATAACATTAAAAATGTATATATTAATACATATATATATATATATTTATAACTATGAAAGTCCACAACAAAAAGAAAATTTTTTCCCAAAATTAAAATTGAAGCGTTATAGGGTTAAAAAGAAGGATGGGTCTTATCAGCGGGTCCAAGACCTTAGCATCATAAATCATAAACACACACACACACACACACACACATACACTTGCAGA